>NW_026592118.1:6701244-6812062 GCF_907164565.1 Psammomys obesus | reverse complement strand
ATATATATATATATATATATATATATATATATATATATATATATATAATATATGTGTGTATAAACACATACATAACTGAATACATATGAATAATGTCAAATCTGGGTTCTACATATGAGAGAAAACAGTATTTTCCAGTCTGCTTATTTTGCTTAGCATAATGATTTCCAGTTGTTTCCATTTTCCTGTAAATGTCATGATTTTATTTTTCTTATAGCTGCATAAAATTCCATTGTGCATATATACCACATTTTATTCTTAAATCTGTTGATAGACATCTAGGCCGTTTCTACTTGGCTCTTGTGAGACCAGAAGAAGGCATCAGATCTCCTCGAACTGGAGTCATATGTGACTGTTAGCCACTGTGTGGCTGCAGAGAACTGAACCCAGGTCCTATAGAACAGCTCTTAACCACTAAGCCATTTATCCAGCCCCAACTATTTTCGGGTTTTTTTTTCAGCTCTATACAGACTTCCATAGTGCCTCTGCAAGTTTACATTCTCACCAAGAGAATTGAGGTGTTTCCTAAACTTAACATCACTTACTGTCATTGGTTTTGGTGTTTTGGGTTTGGTTTTGGTTTTGGTTTTGGTTTTGATCACAGACATTCTGACTAGGGTGAGGTGGAAACACAAAGCTGTCTTAATTTGCATTTTGCTGATGTTTGAGGATGTTGATCATCTTTCAAATATATATATATATATATATATATATATATATATATATATATTCCATATTAGTCCTCTGTCTGATGTGAAACTTAGAAAGTTTTCCATTCTGTAGGCTGCTTTCTTTGCTCAGAAGTTTCTATTGTGTTGAAGATTTTCTTGATTTCATTTAATCCTGTTTGTTAATTCTTGGTTATTATTTTCTGCTATTTGAGTTCTTTTCAGAAATTCTTCAAATTAGTTTTAAAGTTTCAGGTAGTACATTAAGATCTTTGATCTATTTTGAATTGAATTTTGTTCAGGGTGAGAGATGTGGATCTAGTCTCATTGTTTTCCATGTGGAATATAGTTTTCCAGCACTATAACTGAAACTTGTCTTTTCTCCAATGTGTGCTATTGACGTAGGTGGCTTTAACTGTCTGAGTTTATTCTGGGTCTTTTGTTATAGTCCTGACTTATTGTTTATAAAATGTCTGGATGACCTTACCATCTTTTTTGTGTTGTCCATGTGTGAAGTATCTATCTGGATAATAGCATAAAGAGAATGCAGATTCTTCAGAATAGATATTCTGGTTTCATTTGTTTCACTATCTGATCATTAGAGAAAAGAGAGTTAAGAAGAATACATTTTTGCAACATTTGTCTTTTTTTTTTTTCATGTGAGTTACCTGGTCTGGATTATATGAGACTGAGGGAAAGGTGGGCAGGGGATGCACGATGATGCAGATAATTCTCGGATTATCTGCGGATAATTCTCCGAGAGTCTGTTCCCTCTTCAGTACCAGGGAGACAGACATTTCTGCCTGACTACTTTTCCTAGGACGGACAGAGTGCTCACATAAGCCCATAGCTTGGCAATTATTCTAAACAACCAGTAGGAAGAAAATGTAAAAGACATTAAAGTGACTTATTGATTCTGTCTCTTAAAGACAGGCCTGGGACATGTGAGACTCCTTGAAGTTCTCTGTGAAGACGTTTTTAATGGAAATCATACAAACACCATTTCTGAAATCCAGGCTTTCCATTTATCAATATTCTTGTTTTCTCAAAAAAAAAAAAGTGTCATCAGTGAAACCAGTGGCATTGTATTTTCATACTTATGTGTTCTTTGTATGTTTTAAGAGACTTGGGCAATAAGATGTATTAGATGGAATATGGATTATTTAGCCAGACAACCACTTTAATTCTAGTCTTGACAACTTTTGCTATAGAGCAAAAAAATTCTCTGAACATTAATGTTTTTAGAATATAAAAATAGATCTGGACATAGTGGCACATCCTGTAATACCAGTACTCTGGGAGGCAGAGGCAGGCAGATCTCTGTGAGTTAGAGGATAGCCTGGTCAACAAAGTGAGTCCAGCCAAGACTACACAGAGAAACCCTCTCTCAAAAACACACAAACAAACAAGAATATAAATATCAACTATCTATAATGTGTTTCATGGAACAGTATTACATATTAAACTGTTTGATAGGTATTTGCTTATGTTTGCCTAAATTTACTACAAAACTTTAAATTCATATACAATGAACTGAAAAATATTGGAAAATTTAGAGAGGACAGTAATTTTATTTGGGAAGACTCTTAGTTCAAGCTTGTGTTGTAGGCTTAGGATTATTGAAGAGGTTATTAAAATATATATTTTATTTTCTAACTAAATGTGTGTGCAAAATCAGAATTTTCTCATTTATTTCAAATGAAAGTAAACATTACACAGATTACGTACACAAGTGATGTGAAATACCAACTACTTCTATTAATCTAACATTAAAGAGATTTTTAAAAATAGAAAATAATACCTGTTTTGATTTAATTATTTTCATTGTTTTTCAGGGAATGCTTTTTTTTGTATGTTTTAAATTTATTATAGATTTTTTTTGAAATAAATATTTTAAAATTTCTGTCCTGATTCACAAAATATAGAATATTGATAAAAATAACTCATGAAAGTAAAGCTCCTTGGGGACCTCTGGCATACCTTTTTCATACCTTATCATACCCTTTTCACCTCTAAAGTGAAAAAAGATATCAAAAGAAAAAGTCCCAGTCACAAAAGTGGATCGAAAGATCTTTAAGGCTTGGGCATCAGCATCGCAATCGTATGTATACAAAGCATTTGTTACCTAGCCACCAAATGAATGTCCTTTAATATGCAAGCTTAACTCTTCACAATGTAACAGTTGACATTCTCCTCTGGGGAGCAATGGGGAAAAGATTCAAACCATCCTCCAAGTCCTGAAGCTCGGATAAAATAAATCTTACTCGTGGTCTTGCTGGCTGATGGCACACCTTTGTGCATTCAATTTTTGTCTCTCCCTGACCATTCACTGTCTCTCCATTACAGGGGCTGTAACTCCTTCTCTAAAGTTCTGTCTGACTTAATGATGGTTTCATCAATCTGTCACATATGACCAAGTAAAGACGAAATAAATTCTAGCCAACATTCATGCTTTGTGAGGATGTTCAGTCAACTAAACAGACCTAGCACTTAATATACGCACACACCGAGCTGGGAGTGAAAGAATAAATGAGTCCCTTTCCTTGAGGAGCCTGTAGTCTCGTGGGGAAAGTGTAAATTGCATGTGGTATAAGGGAATAGTGAGATGCTGTGCAAGCCTAGGGAAAGCCTGGGAAGATGGCACCCTGGATGGACTGGGATACAAGAGAAGCTCAGCAGTGCCACTGAACAAATGTTTCACCAAAAATTTTTAAGTAGAAACAAAGAGATGCCTCTGTGGTCGTGGGTACAAGGATTAGAACACGATACAGCAGAGACTTTGACACATTCAGAAATTCTTACTACTTTGGAAAAAATGACTGATGCTATGGGAAACACTTAATATTAAATATGTGGATAATAGTAAATTCCATTGAGTCTTAATTTGATTAGAATGTTTTTTGAACATTGTGATATGTTCAGTATCATTTAAGTCAGACCTATCTTATAGAAAGAATCATTTGATTAAAAAAGAAATTTAAAGCTTCAAATAAAATCTTCACTGATTTCCAGGGGTAATTTGGTATTCCATACAGAATTGTTAGTTCTTATTTTTTTTAAGGTACTGAGCAAGGTACTTGGTAGAAATAAATCTAAAAACAGCGTTTTGCCCAGAAATTTGTAAAGTGATCTTAGAAATATATTATTTCATTCCTTCAGACGTTTAATAAATATTTATTAGGCATGTATTTCTTACAGAGTCTGGAACATAGGATTCAATACGTCGCCCCTGTATTCAGAGAACACCCAGCAGAGCAGACAGTCCTGCTGATCACAGCCTCTAACAGCGAATGATAAGTCCAACATAGGAATAAGAACACCAGATATGATTTGTTCCCACTGGGAAGTGTTTGAATTGGTAGGGGAGAGAGTGAGACTATAGCTATCATGGAAGTGATAATCAGGAAAGATCCAGAGAGAGGACATATTAAGGCACATTTGAGAGGCAGTTGACGCACTCATTGTACTGCAATGGATTTTGTCAATGGAACTCACAGAAGAAGAAATTGTTATCAAGGCAGGGCACACTGGAAACACCATCTTAGAAAGTTGGACTTCATCCTCTTGGCAAGGCACAAATCCTAGAAAGAAAGAAAGAAAGAAAGAAAGAAAGAAAGAAAGAAAGAAAGACAAATACCATTTTCTACACTTGAGAAGGACACTGGTGACTTTCTTTTTTTCATTTTTCAAGTGATGGGTCTGTCACACATAACATTCCTATTTGTTTCACTTCAAAGAATATACTTTTCCATTCATCTCATTTCCTGCGGACATTTTTATTAATTGATGTATTATGCTCTATCAATTACGTGGTAGGAACATCCAAGTGTTTGTTAATGTGAGTCATATTTTCCAAGAGCCTTCTCTGTTCTAGAGTCTGTGATGGCAGAATCTAAGCCTGTGATGCCCCAGCACTCTGCTCTGGTCTAGCTCTGCATTACTCACACAAAGGCAGACCGTTAGAGCCTAAGCTAGCAGACCTTCTGTGAGGCCAGTGAGGATATTTACACACAAATAAAAAGGGAGAGGGAAAATGCAATATCAGCCTAGAGAATAAAGAGGTCTGAGAGAAGTGGGTGGAGGTGCTCTCCTACAGACAAGTAGGACTCAGATTGTGTGACAAATACTGTTCCTATAACTGAATTCACATGAGAGTGGCCTCCTTATTTTATCCATTTTGTTTGGATGAAGCTAACGAAGAAGAAATGTCTTTCATGTGAGAAGTTTGGGCCGCGTCCCCCTGAGTTACTTGTTAGTTATGTCATTCTGCCTTAAGGCCACACAGACACAAAGCCTGCTTATTTTAAAATGTCGCATGTCTGAATGGATTCAAATGGAGTGGAAAAAAACACAGGCTTCAAAGCCAGAAGACTTGGGTACCACTTCCTACACCACCATTCAGATAGCTGTGAGAGCTGTGGGAACTTGGAAACTGAATCTTTCAGACACCGTCCTCACCCATCTGTAAAATGGGACAACAGCATTTCCCTCACAGCATTATTAACAGAATTAAACTATTTTGACAATGTGACACACCTGGTAAATAATTAGTATTTTAAACTTTCTAGTTCTTATTCCCTGGCTTTAATTTTCCTAAAATGAACAGAACATCTGCCTCTTCTTGATTAGAAACGATTTGTAAAGGAATAACAAAATGAAGAGAACCATTTGGATCTGGCACAGTGAACACCAAGATGATAACTTTGGGTTTGACAAAATGCACCAAGAGTTCTTTCTTTTACAAATCTGATCTCCCATCCCCGCCCCCCCCACCGATACGTTGTGAGAAAAGTATGTTTATTTGTACTTCTCAAATGATGAGGCTGAGGCTATGGGCCATTCATGGCTGAGGCAGGATCTCAGGCTCATTCAGCATAACTCTAAATATGGTGTTCTCAACCAATTCCCAGTCCTGGGAAGGTGCCTGAGCCACTCTATCAACTATTTTCGGATTCATTTTTTTCCTTCTCGCTCTTCTCATGTTAATGGGCATAAAAAGAAAAGACTTCACCACAAAATATGTTGAGAGCCCCTGTTGGCATCTGATAAGAACGAATCAACCACAGGTGCTGTTTCTGCCAGTATGTGTGCTATTTATCTATGCTAGCCACAACCTCTCAGACCACAAGTCTAAAAGATTAAGTCACAGCGACTCAAAATATCCCACACTGATTCATTAAGCTACTTGATTTGGTTCTCTTATTCGAAATCACTGAAATTCTGTCATTGCCCCAGCATGAATCCTGAACATCTTTAACTAGCTTGTCTATGAAACATGGTTTAGATAGGAGGGCCAAAACAAGTGAAAGAAAGAAAGAAAGAAAGAAAGGAAGAAAGAAAGAAAGAAGGAAGGAAGGAAGGAAGGAAGGAAGGAAGGAAGGAAGGAAGGAAGGAAGGAAGGAAAGAAAGGCCAGAAAACCAAACTAGTTTTTCTTGTAAAATGTATGAGGCAATTACATGTTTATACCTTTTATTAACCAATTTCAAATACAAGTAACTTGATAACCTTGGAGCTAATTATTTAAAAAAAATGTTTTGGCTATTTAGTCACTGATATGTCTACTGCCATCAATAGTCACTAGAAACCAAAAAAAAAAAAAAAAAAAGCCATTTTTCAATAGGTTTACTCTGAGCCACATTTATTTTTTTGACTTGACTGCTAAGATTATACAGAAGAAATTCAGCTTAGGTAGTACTTTTAGTTAAATCACATTTACTACTCTCTTTTCATCCCCCCTTCTCACTTCTTTCCCTTCCCTCCCCTCTCCCCTCTCTTTTCTGTCCTTTTCCTGTTCTGTGATTTACAAGATATTCCTGGGATACTCTGTAAATTCCTGGATATTCCTCTGCCTCCTAAATGCTGGGACCAAACAATGCCATTCTCATGGCTTTCTTCTCTTTTTTTTGGACTAAATTCAGGGTAGCTTCTTGCAAATATGGCAAAAGGACTAGAAAATGCATAATAAAACAATTCTAATCTTCTCGAAAACCATTGTAAACTATTTCTTTGTACTTTGGCAAATAAAAACTGCCATTCGAAAAGTAAAACTTAATAGGATAGTGTTTCTTTGTTTCTTTTTAATTATATTAAAGTTTTATTGTGTGTTATCACACTCAAGTATACTAAGGTTTTTATTGGATTAAACAAACCAATTAACAAAAGACTTCAGAGAGTGTTATGTAAGAAAATGGGGTAAAGATCAACACAAAATGTCCTTACTCTCCAGAAGAGTACAACAGACCAGACAGGGAGGAAAAATCAAGACACGTGGACTAGATGAAGCGTACCTATCAACTGACAGGGTTTACTGCTACACAGTTTGCAGGGCTGGGGATATAGCTCAGTGGCAGAGGGCTTGTCTGTCGCTGTGAGTCCCTGGGCTCAATTCCTAGACCTTAGGACAATAGTAGTGTATCAAAACATAGTACACAATAAATCACAAATACTCATATGAATTTGAAAAGCACTATATAAGTATAGGCAATGCAGCCTTCCCAGGCCACAGAGGAAGAGGATCCAGGCAGTCCTGATGAGACTTGATAAGCTAGTGTCAGAGGGCAGGGAGCAGTGGACTAGGGGAAGGGGATAGGGGGGAAAAGGAGGGAAGGTGGGTCTGGGAGGAGATGAGGGAAGAGGCTAAAATCGGGATATAAAATGAATAAATTAAAAAAAAATAAAAATAAATTTAAAAAAAAAGAACTAAAAAACAAACAAACCAATTAACATTAGTTTTGCCACATTTCTACTCAAAAGAGAATGTGTTCACATTTTCTTCATTGTGCCAAGTCAGATCCTCAGAAGACTCAATCAAACATGTACAGCACAGTGCAAAATTCATCACCTGTATATGGAAAATAATAAGGAACAGTTTTTTCTTCTCTTCTGAGCCTGTACTCTGGCCCAGCCCCAGAGCTGAAGCCAGAACCCAAGGCTGTGTGATTGCCAGGCAAATGTTCTACCACTGAGCTAAATCCCCAAACCCTGAGCATAACTTCTCAACAGCCTTATGACCTGTTGAATTTTTTAAAATGTATTATTTTGGGTTATTTTAAAAGGGTAAAGCTGTGCCTGAATAATAAATAATAAATGAGTCTATTAAATGATTTTAGAAAGAGTTTTTGTAACAATAGAGTCTGATGTGACTGAAAACTACTGATATTCCAGAGGGGAAATTTTCTCTAATATAAGTTTGATTGATCTTTCCGGAATCCATTGGTTTAATCTTTATGCCTAATTTATCTCCTCAAATACAAAGACTTAAGTTTCTCTCTTTTCTTGTTCTTATTTTCTTGATACCTTGCTACATTTTTGAAGTCACGATTATCTAGTAATGTGATGACTATGATATTCTGTCATTTCTCACCTCCAAACTCAAACAGCTCAGTCAAAATCTGAGGGAATTCTAGCTACTAAAACTAGAATGTTTTCCTATAATTGGGAAAAAAACAGCAAAATGAGAATTCAAATAGGTTTGAAACTCAGATGACTGAAAACTTAAATTTACTTCTGCATCTTTCAAAACAAGGGAAAGGTATTTTGATATGAAAAAAAGAATGGAAAGAAGGAAAACTTAAAACACCTCACCTTTGTGAGAAACTGCAAATAACCTACTAAGCAAGGAACAGGTTGTGCTAAATATAGTGTGTCATTCACGAACTGAACACAAACTGACATCTAGTCAACTTTGAGCCAAAGCTTTTAATACCAGGTGTGGATGTTCTTGAAATAGGAGCACAGATAGTCCAGTCATGACTCAAGTACAGGCTGAACTGCAGAACCGCAGGCCAGTAACTCTCTTTCTCTTCACATCCACAGACACGTGTATGAATCTGTTTCCTCCTTGTATTTAGTTCAAGACAAGGCAGAATGTAGTGTGGAAAAAACCCACAACAAAGTGAATAACGATACCAATGGGTGATAGCATCTTAAAAGGAGGAAAGAGAAAAGGAAATAATAAGAACCTAAAGTAATTGTGAGAAAGTAAAGACAGGTAAGTGACATCATTAGTAGCCCTAAGGATGGACAACTGAGATTCTGGAGCAGAGGCTGTGGAAATGAAGGAAAGATGGCTTTCTTAATGATAAGATATTACTGAGAAAAGGGCTAAATTCTGATCCCCACTTCTTAACACTTATAAAGGTCAATACAAAGTGGGTCAAAGAACTAGCTCAAACCACCCAGGGAAACATTAATGAGATTTCAAGAAATTTAAAAGCTTCTACACAGCCATGGAAACAAATAATTGGAGAAAGAAACAATCTACAGAATGGTAGAAAGTTTTTGCCATCTCTATTCATTTGACAGGGATTCATATTTAGAATATGTAAGTAACTGAAAAATGAAATGCCAAAATTAACATGCAATGAAATAAATGAATGAACAAACTAAGGTTGAATAGACATTTTTCAAAAGAAGTACAAACAGCCAATGAATACATGAAGAGATGGTCAACACCCTCAGCACCAGGGAAATACATATTAAAACTGAGTTGAGATTTCCTCTCAGCCCAGTCAGAATAGATCACCATCAACAACAACACATCGCAGCTAACAAGTCCAAGAGAAAACAATGCTCTACATCTTCTCAGCACCATAGGTGATGCTGCCACAAGGGGCACACAGATTGCAAAGTGAGGGGAGGGTGGCAAAGACAGATGTGGCAGAGAGGGGGTACATAGCACAGGAAGTGGGGAGTGAAAACCAGATGTGCCTGAGAGGGTAATATAGGACAGGAAGTGTGGGGAGGACGGAACAGACAGACATGGCAGAGAGAGACAGAGCATAACACAGGAAAAATGCTCTAAAACCTTTAACCAAAATGCCCTAGTAACATCTTGAGGCTCATAAGGGTGCAGCAAGAACACAAAATAGAAGCAAAAGACCACGCAGCTATCACAGGGCAAGTTACGAGATTTTCAGAAGTTTTGAGGTCAGAAGAGTCTTTTCAGCAAAAAGAGAGAAAGCAAATTGGATTGTGGATTTGAACCAAGTGGGATTTAAGCCAGTTTGCCTTAAGGTAGAATTTCCCCAAGGTTTTCTGGATTTAAACGCAGCGTCTACTATTGCTTAGGTGATTGATTTGTTTAAGATGTAGAACTCCCTCTATAAAATAGCTTATTTTAAGAGGAAATTAACAACCTAAACAGCAATATCAGTGTCATGGGCTGGTTATGTTTTTTTTTCTTTTCTTCATACACATTAAAATAAACATTTGTAGAAATGGAATCACTTAAAATACCTCATGCCATTGTTTCTTGTATGCATTAGAGGTGAGATGTTTGTAGGCTGTGAGCACATAGAAGAACTCCTGTCTGGCATCTGCAGTGGCAAGAAGTCCCTGAAAGAGCTTGAGGAGGCAAGAAATCCAGTAGATCTATGGAAAGAATACTGAGTATGCAATGGGAGGCATGGCTGGGGGGAGGGAGGGAGCCGAGGAGAAAGGCCCCTGAGGTTGAGTAGAAAGAATAGACAGGATCGATTGTTTCTTACATTTTCTGGTTAAGACAGCTCCCAAAGATGCTCCAATCAGAACAAGGAGTCAGTCTCTATCTCCAACAGAGGAGCAAAACTTCTGTGGTCACGTTTAGTCCATCACAGCCTCTATAATCATATGCTAGAAGTTCAGTATAGCTGAGTACAGTAACGGCAACATAATTGAAAAGAGGTTCTAATAATTCAAAGTGTCAATCCCACACTCCTTTGAATTCATGCCATGTTTCACAGGATTGGACAATGAGAAAAAAAATAAGATTTGTAGAGTTTTATTCTCTGCTCAGTTGGGGGTGCCATCTCAGATCCTGCCTATCCTGTGTACACAAACAACTGCTAAGCATTATCGTGTTTGTGTAAGGTGGAAGGCCATACTTATAATGCAAATGGAAATACCGAAATTGATGATCAATTTAGCTTATCTTTAATCTGAATAAAACACAAAAACATCTCATTCGTTTTTAAAGACTTTCCATAGGGTAAACAACTGAGCAGACACTATCAGTAAGGGCAGTAGCTATGACTTAGTGGTGAGATGGTGGGAGAACTTGGCTCTCACTTATTAATTCCTAAGCACAGAATTAATTATTATGACAGGACTTCACTGAACACTCCTAGTATGAAATTGGTGGCTCAGAAGTATGGAAAAGATGACAGTGTCAACATTCCACCAGCAATGAAAAGGTTCCAGGTATGCCTAAAGCAATAAGAAGTTTTACTATTTAAACTTCACTTCTAGTTTGGAAAGGGTCTTTTTTTCTGTATATTTTTTCAAAGTCTAAACATTCAAAATGCTTTTAAAAGATTTCTGTACAATTTTGTAGACAATATTAAGCTAATGTTACTTTGCTGTAACAAACCTCTGCCACTCTGTCTGGGGGTCCTGAGTATGAACACTGCCTGACATATTTCTGCTTTGCTTGCTCTCTGTTAAACTCTTGCAGTGAGGGTTGGTGGAGGAGGAGCAAGGCTGGAGGAAGAAGGAGCATATTCCTTCCTTGTGTCATTTTTGAACCTGTTTTTAGTACCTGCTGCCACCTGCATCTCTGTAGAGATGGTGCGTTAGGCAGCAGCAGTATTTTGTAGACACAGCAGTTGACGATAGTTGATGGGTTTTTGTCTGTTTTTTTTTTTTTCTCAACACTTATTACCAGGCTCATCATGGTTGCTCAGAGACATCAGTTCCAAATGGCCAGGACCCTTTCCTGGGAGGCTCAATGTTTTTTCAAAGACCAAAGACAACAGAACAAAGGTGAATGATGCCTTAGCTTTGGAAGTCAGAGCTGCTCGTCACAGAGCCTCCATGTTTCTCTTCCTGAGCTTCTGTGATCTAGCCCTTTCTGTCTTCTATCCCAAAAGTTGCAACTGTTTTTCCAGGGGCATCCTGTGTGGTTTGCTGTTTAGTTCTTGTAACAGTATGGCATTAATACCTATCAGAATGCAGAGGTGAAAAGATACACGTCTGATCTTTAGCAAATAAATAAATAAATAAAAATGCCAAGGATGCATGGTAGAGCATAGCTTTAATAATAGTATTAGTAAAACAAATGCGGGAGAATAAAATTCATGTGACATATCATGTACTAAAAACATGCAACTAAAATTGATTAAAAATACTAATAGAAGTTTTTAAACTTTTCTGTAGACTTATTTGTTTTTATTTTACGTTTATAGATATTTCTGCTGTATGTTTGTCTGAGTACCACTTGTATACAGTGTCCACAGAGGCCAGAGAGACCCTGAACTGCAGTTACAAACGGTGTTAGCTGCCATGAGATGCTGGGAATCATACCTGGGTCTTCTAGAAGAGCAGCCAATGCTCTTAACGGCTGAGCCATATCTCCATCCTCCATCCTTGAAACAATTTGACATTAATATGGTCAGTGATTTGGGAGATATGACCCCAGCAAAATACCTAAATTGAATTGTAGTACACAAAAATCATTTGCATAACAGAGTAAAGACAATACATGTAAAGGCAGAAATATTTACAAGCCATATGTCGGATAAGGAGTCAATTTTCAAAATATATCAGGAGTTAAAAAAATCTTTTTTAAAAATTTATTTATTGTTTTATTAATTAGCGTTTATTCACTTTGTATTCCAACTGTAGAAACCCTTCCTCATTCCCTCCCAATCCTCCCCTCCCTCCCTCTTCTCTTCCCATGCCTCTCCCACAGTCCACTGATAGGGGAGGTTCTCCTCCCCTTCCATCTGATCCTAGTCTATCAGGTCTCATCAGGACTGGCTGCATTGTCTTCTTCTGTGGCCTAGTAAGGCTGCACCCTCCTGAGGTGGTGGTCAAAGAGCAGGCCACTGAGTTCATGTCAGAGACAGCCCCTGTTACCATTACTAGGGTATACACTTGGAGACTGAACTGCTATGGGCTATATCTGCGCAGGGGTTCTAGGATATCTCCATGAATGGTCCTTGGTTGGAGTATCAGTCTCAGAAAAGACTCCTGGGCCCAGAATTTTTTTCTCACCTTGTGGAGCTCCTGTCCCCTCCAGGTCTTTCTATCTCTCCCTTCTTTCATAAGATTCCCTGCACTCTGCCCAAAGTTTGGCTATGAGTCTCAGCATCTGCTTTGATACCCTGCTGGGTAGAGTCTTTCAGAGGCCCTCTGTGGTAGGCTCCTGTCCTGTTCCCTGTTTTCTCCTTCTTCTGATGTCCATCCCATTTGCCTTTCTGAATGAGGATTCAGCATCTTACCCTGGATCCTCCTTCTTGCTTAGCTTCCATAGGTGTACACATTTTAGTATGATGTTCCTACATTATGTGTCTAATATCCACTTATAAGTGAGTATATACCATGTGTGTCTTTCTGCTTCTGGGATACCACACTCAGGATTATCTTTTTTTAGTTCCCACCATTTGCCTGAAAATTTCATGATTTCCTTGTTTTTAATTACTGAGTAGAAAGAAGCATCTCCCGAATAAAGTATACAATCACAAGGACAAGCCACACTTGGCAAAAACATGTTTACCATGGAGTCACATGAATAACAACAGCTGGGGCGAACCTGCTCCCATCTGCTACACCTGGAAGGAGCACATAAATACATTCCAAGAACAGCTCTGCCTATTGAAGGAACTGAGGTCTTCACAAAACTCTTGTTTTGTTTTCTTGGAGTTTTCTCACAGCTCTCAGAATTCTCCTCACACAGCTTCATCCATGGACCTTGTTTGGACAACACTATCTAGGACATCACAGTAATTGAAATAAGACAGAGACAAAAAAAGAAATATCTTTTTGTCTGATCTCATTTATGTGGGGCATCTAAAAACACCAATATTTCAATGAGTTCAAACACATAATAAAAACTAGTAGAATGGCTGCTGCCTGCTACTAGGGTTACGGTGGTGAAGAAGACGCTGGCAAAGGGTGCAGAATCTTAGTGCAGTGGGATGAATTCATTCTGGAGCTCCACTGCACGCAGTACAAATGATGGTACACAAACTTGAAAACTTCTAATATAGTAGATCTTAAATATTCTCAGCACAAAATATATGAGATAATGGATATGCGATGAAATGAGTCTCATGTAGTGATTTCATACTGTAGAAACACATTAAAACCTGATATTATACCCTGAATGAACTACTTTTATTTGGTGAGTATGCCCTATTAAAGGGAGAGGGATGTGATTTAAAAATCTATAATTGTTTTAATATTAGAAAGACTATAATATTAAAATCACATACAACACATAATGGTAGACTTTCTAATATTAATATTTGGAGTTAATCTATTATTCTCTTCAGTATGATACAAGATAAATAGGATACGCATAATCTAGAACAATATTAGATGTAGTTTAAACTAAAGTTTTTCAAACAAATAAAGCAGAAAATCTGAATACCTAACTTTTATATGCAACCGAGTCAATCAAGGGCATACAGAATAAAAATGTCTGACTTTAGGAGACTGAGGTTCAGCCACCACTGGAGTGTGTGGGGAGAGGGACACAGCTTTGTTATGGCTGCAAGCAGAAGAGACCCATCACTTTTGACTTTCTTGGCCCAATCTTCCTGTGGGCTGGGGGCTGCTCTTTGTATCGAGTGATGTGTTTCGCAGACTCCTCCTTGACTGGGAGGCTCTTAATAATAAATACAGTTATCCGTGCATGAAGGCCAGCTGTAGGTGTCAGCAAGGAGTGTCACCCTTCAAAGGTGCTAAGAGGAGCCTCGGGCTGGAGAAAGTGGAGAGAGCACCTGAGAGTTTTATGAAAAGTTCCATAATAACTTACACATAACTAGACTCATGGGAGGACAAACAAAACGTGATCACTTCTGTTGGTCCAAGAGAGCCCATCTGAATGGCTGGAGACCCATAGGAGAGATGGCCTACTGTTGGGTGTCCCTCTGCAATCCTTGACGTTTATGCAGCATTAATGTGCTATCTCCTAAAGTAAAAGAAAACCATATGTTTAGTTCACATTTGTGTTGCTTTTTACAGTTTCTAAAAGCCTTTCGCAGCTATAATTCCTTCTGGGACTAACACGAAACCTATAAAGAGACCACTGCAGGCACTGGATTTTATATAAATTTCGCAGATGGAGAAATTGAGGTTCAGAAGGTCATATAATCAGTATGTTAGGTTACAAAAAAGTTAAAGTTTGCGTCAAAGTACATTTTGTTATATCAATTAGTTATGTGCCCAAAGGTAGCACTAGATTTGGTTGACTGGAGGAATTCAGAGTGTCTGTGACCGGGTATCCCTTTCTCTCACTCTAGAGGAATTTTTGGAATTTTCTCCTTAAATATTTGAGACCTTTGAAACATCATTGAAGTCTTACGAATAAGAAGATTTAAATTTTCTGAAAAAAAAAATAATCTGGTCATTGGCTTTATATTTTATATGGCAGTTCCAGATAGCACTTTGTTAGTTTTGCTTGTCCACTTATGATCCCACCAAAATGTATATCAAAAAACACTTACGATGGCACAAACATGTGAACGTGAAGGGCCAGCAAAGGCTGTCTCGCGGTCTGTGGGAAGGCAGTGGTCAGCAGCAGGTGAGATGGAAAGCATGCAGGGAGTGTGAGTGACACAGGGCTACCCACATGCTAAGTGCTGAATCCGTTACTGTGCTGGGAAACACTGCAGAGGGCTGCCTTATCCTTGGGTCTCCCTTCCTTGACACGAAAAATAGGGCAGTCAGTTGAAGAGGACGACCTTGCTGTTTATTGACTCTTATGACGTGGTTAATTATTCTGGATAGTTACAAAGTGTTCCACTGGATGTGTGTCTTTAAGCTGAGCCATAAAGACCGCTTCAACCTGCGAATGATGTGAATTATTCAGCAGGGAATAAAGTGACTTCTCCAGTAGTTCAGTATAAGCTATGAGAAACAATGTTCTTAATGTAAGTGTTAGGGTATGCTAACTCACACAGGCTAATGCACAGGCTTTCTCTGGATCAATTCTTTTATTCTGTCACTACTAGAAGCCACTGTTGGTTACCTGAGGATGACCTAAATGCCAAGATGTGATAATCAGCACGGATATTTCATTTCTATACATACAAAAACAAAATATGATAGAATTGTTCTATGGGTGTAACACGTTTCTGACTTGTTTGCATGATGTCATAATTATCTTACAGTAATACACTAGAAAATGAACCATCTAGACAACCATGAAACACGTTTTGTCCAAAATGTAATAAATCGGATTACTATAAAATATTCATCACATATTATATACATGATTGGTCCCCATAGTCTTTTTAAACACATGTTATTTTTGTTGTTGTTGTATACAGAACAGTGTGAAAATGACTGAACATGAAATAGACACAGTTCTCTGCAAATTAATTTATGAGCACACAGGAAAGGAAATAGTTAAAACCAATTAAATATAGTTCATAAAGTGTGGGATGCTTTTGGAGGGACAAGGGATGGGTCTTTGGACAAAAATGCAATGCTAGCATTGCAGTGTGCAGGCACTGAAGTGTAGTGAGTGAGGACGCACTCATGAGTGGCATGTAGGACGAGAATAAGGGAGGTTAAGATGATACATGTAAAGACCCAGGGGTGAGAAAGACCACTGTAAGTTGAGGAAACGCAAGCTAAATGCACATGAATATTGAACTGAAAATGGCTGAGTATAAGGGGTAGTGGTCATGCTATGGTAACTCTTAACAACCATTTAAAGGTATTTAGACTTGGTCCTTCAAGTCATTAGGTAACTAATTTGTTCCGTGAAAGAAATAATTAGACTATTATTTATCAAGCTTATGTTTCCTTCCAAGCGGAAATGGATTATCAGAAAACTTACCAGATGTGAATGTTACTCAGCACTGTCCTAGCTTTCTTGTGTTGCTGTGCCAGACACTATGATGATCAAGGGAAGTCAGGGTAGGAAGGAACCTGGAGGCAGGAACCGAAGCAGAAGTCATGGAAAAGTGCTGCTAACCGGACTGTTCCCATGGATTATTCAGCATGCCTCTTTACACATCCCAGGCCCACCTACCCAGGGTGGACCAATCATGTACATACTCTGGGATGAGTATTTTATAGTAATCAAATTACTACATTTTGGACAAAAGAAAGTATTTCATGGTTGTCTAGATGGTTTCATTTTCTAGTGCATTACTGTAAGATAATTATGATGTCATGTAGGCAAGTCAGAAATGTGTCACAGCATAGAGCAATTCTATCATATTTTGTTTTTATATGTACAGAAACGTGTATCTATGCTGATTGTCACATCTTGGCATTTAGGTCATCCTCAAGTAATCAACATTGATTTAATTTTTAATTAAAATATTCCCAGATATAGCCCACAGACCAGTCTGATGGAGGTCATCCTTCAACTGAGTTTTCCTCTTCCTAGGTGACTCTGGTTTGTGTCGGGTTGAAAAAGAACTAAGCAGCCCAAGTAGAAACCAGCAAATGACCTGAAAGACAAGTCAAAGCTGCCAAAATAAAAAGACTGGAAAGGTTGTTCCCGATTAGAAATGGAGCTGAACCTCATCAAGAAGGTGGCATCTAGCTAGGTAAGGTGATGTGAAGCTGTAATGTCATCATTTGATAGAATGCAAATTTCAGACCAGGCTTGGCTACATACTGATTACTAAGCAAGCCAGGCCTGTGATTCATGATCTTACCTCAGATAGATAAATGACAGACAGACAGATGGACAGATTTAAAGAAATGATTCGTAGATAGACAGATAGATAGACAGATAGATGATACATACATACATGCTTAATAGATAAAGCAAAAAAAAAATAAAAGAAGGAAGAAAAGGGGAAAGATTAGGGAGGAAGGCGACACCTGAAATTTGTCTTAAATATGTGAAAAATTGCAAGTTATTGTGTAGCAGGAGAATAACATCATTGAAAAAATATAAAAAACGGTGTTTTGGGAATGGTAAACAGGTATTTCAGTGAACTGTTAGGTCGAATTACAGACCCTACATCTCAGAATTTAGGTTGGATCAATATGAAACAAAGCCATGAGTCTCAGACCTAAGAGTTTGGACTTATTTTAAATTCAACAGAAAGTCAGAGAAGATTCTTCCCATACTTGAACGTCAGGAGTTTTGATAATTTAAAAAGATATGATGGCATACTAGAACTAAAGATATCAAAATGCTGTTTTTCTAAAGCCATAAAATAAGCATCAGATAGAAACCAACTGATAATTAATGAAGTAGTTGGATGGGTGAAAAAATAAGTGTTGTGAGAAAGTAAGTTCCTGTTGTCCCTGACCCGCATTGCTCTGTGCCATGGGTCCTGGAACTATCAACCAGGTCCTACTGTCTACACTTCACATCAACAGTGTTCTCCGATGTACAAAAAACTTGGAGCCTGTAGAAGACCAGAGGCTGCCCAACTCTAGGACCAGAAAATATCTAGGCTTTTCAAAGCATAAAGAAGACAGAAAAGTTTACTGTGTGAATTGCTTTTGTTCTCGTGTATAAAATAATAAATCAAAATCTAGTGTTTTAAATTCTATTTTGAAAAGTGATTTAAAAGAAAAAATATATAGAATTCTCTCTCTATATATAAAGAGAGACTCTTAGAGTATTGGGTAAACTATTTTGACTATAAATGTAAAGACAACTGTATAGCTCAAAACTTTAAAAATTAATATGTCCTTCACAAATTATGAGAGCTTTGAAAATGTTAACTATTGTAACTATTTCAAATTAATTCAAAGTTTTTTCTTTAGCTTTCATGGAAAAAGAAGGGAGCAGAACCAAAGTCTTTTCAATGACATTACAGTGACTCAGATTTGGCTTTTTAAACATATACTGTTTTTATTTCCCAGTATTACCTCAAAAAGGTTTCCTAGGGCCAATTGACTTCTCCTTATCAGCTGTCGAATGTGAGTACTCAAGGGGTGACATGTAGGAGATATGTGTCCTTAGGTGGGAGGTTGGTGCTCCAACTAAGATACTTCTGCATTGCCTCATAAATGGAATTACATCTACCAAGTCTGTAGTTGATTCTAGAGTGACACATTATTATAAAGTATGCAATGTCATTAGAGCTTGAATAAATACTTTTTAACATTGGTTATAGATACTATTGTGAAAACACAAAAAGCTGCTTAGGGAGCTGCTGAAATGCATTAGAATACTGTAAAGCGTGGGATGTGTTAGTAAGGAGGGGCTTTCCAATTCGTGACAACTGCAAAGAAGAACACAGTGCACTTTGCAACTCCTTTACATGCCGTCTGCGTTAGGTAAAGTAAGAGTCACAGTTTAAGGAACTCATGCACACTGGGTAAGAGTGTGTGGATGAATGCACAATGGTATTTTTTTTTTGAGAACTTGACAGACATGCTGGACAGATTTTCGCCCTTTGTGGCTATGTTCCCAGTCTTGAGGGCTTTAATTTTTTGGTCAGTAATTTGTACTTAAAGTTTTTGTTTACAAGTGTGTGAACTTTAAATTACTGATTCATTAAGAAAGTCTCCAAAATTCTAGTTTTGAAGGCATAGTTTTTAACCAAAGTATTTTCACTTGTTATTATTAAGCCTGTGAAAAAGAAAAGGACCCAGGAGGGCTCAGCATTGGGCCATGTTAACGGAAGTCTTAACAGAGGCTCATATCTGAATAGGAGCTGTCAGATGGCATGCATTCTAAGTGCTAGTGTTGCTTATATAAAAGACACCAGAGAAAAGAAAATCACCCCTTGGATTTTATGCCCTAACAACAGGGAAAGTTAGAAATAAGGTTTTTCAAGTCTCATTCGTTTGAGACAATAGTTCCATCTAGTGGACATTTGATTTACAACAAATCCTTGAACTCAAATGCTCGTTTTCTCTTCTAATGAAATCAACATTAAAGGAAAACAATACACAGAATGATACATTTATAATTAACAAGACAGAAGTCAAGTGTATGAGCAGAAAAACAAAAGGATTTATCTATAAATAAAAAATTCAGATATTTGGGAATAAACTGATACCAAAGTGGTTTGTCTAACTTGTGACTCAAATGAGCCAAGCCATAAAAAAGGCCCAGTGGGACTGTGGCCAGAAACAAACCAAGTTGTTTAAAATGTGTCTAAAAACTTCATGACAGGGTTGTTTATTCATTATTCAGGCACACAGTGTTTACTGTTTACTGTGTGGATACTGAGTGTGCTTTAGCCGAGTAGTTCAAGGAGGGACGCTCTTTATGTTGAAACATGACCAGAATCCAGAGTAAACCATGGGGAAGATGAAAGAAAGAAAAAAAGAAAGAGAGAGAGAGAGAGAAAGCACTTCACCTCAGACAATCACTTCTTCAGAGTGGCCAACCGGTTCAGATGTGTAAATCAAACATCAAACATGCCAATGATTTCGAACAACTAGCCTAGTTGAAATTTATATTGGTTCTGTTGAATGTTGGTTCTAACTACCCTAAAAGTAGACATGAAATGCTGTACTCCAATTAGAATATAGGGAATATTTTTTTTGTTTTATTTTCTATTTACCCACTGTCAGTGAACATGAAACCTAAACCCTCTATGAATGGTTCTATGAAACAGATACAGAATTAATTTTACTCTGAAAGATCAAATGGGTGTTAAATTATCATTTACTTTTGTTCCAAACCAAAATTACTGCACCAGACAAATCTTTTAAAATCTACAGTCTGGGGGGGGGATAGGCTAGAGAGATGCCTCAGAGGTTAAGAGAACTGGCTGCTCTTCAGAAGGTCATGAGTTCAATTCCCAGCAACTACATGGTGGCTCACAACCATCTATAATGAGATATGGTGTCCTCTGCTGGCATTCAAGTGTACATGCAGACAGAACCTTGTATACATAATAAATAAATAAATCTTTTAAAAAATCTACAGTCTGATTTTTCATGGAAGAGACATATTGTGCCTTGATTATGTTGCTGGACAAAGATGCCTCCAGCCACAGCTAGCACCCTGACCAGAGGGAAAATTACTGCATTTTTTTTTCAGTCCCTGGGGCCAAATCTAGCCTGGACTTAGGCTTATGAGCTACTGTTTCTCTAAGGATTCTTCTATCTTCAGGCTGACAAAAATGCAGCTTGCCTTTCCAGTTAGTGACATGATCCTTATTGTCCTTTCTGTAGACTTCATGAGTTAAGCCTTAGCCTTTCATGGAATGCACCATGTGTAGCTGATTGTCTTCATCACAAGTCAGTACTTTCCCACATATGAGTTGCAAGGTAACTGCAGCATGGATACTCCTGAATCCTGAAAACGTCCCATTAAGTGATTCTGGTAAAAGAGAACTTTGAGAAAGAAATCCTATAGGTTAGTAAAGGGAAAGGTGACGTGGGATCCATGTAAGCAAGTAAAATAAAATCCCCAAGAACCAGTAAAGCAAAGACTGAGAACAAAGCCCAGATGTGGCAATGGAGTAAGAAAACACTTTGATTCATAGAAAAATCTAGAGGTTTAAATAAGTGGTTTTAGAAATACTGCTTACTGATAATGCTAATGGATAGAAATTGCTTTTCGACAAGCCAGGGAGAGTACTGGGTATCAAACCCCAGGGCCTGACACTCATTAGTCAAGTATTGTACCATGAGGTATGCCCAGTCCTGAATACCAGCTTAAAAAGAAAGAACAACAACTGATAGCTCACTCACTAGAAATTTTTACCTAATTGTTCTGAAGAAGAGAGGTTGTTTTGAGACAGGGTCTCACTGTGTATCTTTGGCTAACCTGGAACTCACAGGCCTCCTGCCTCAGCTCCCAAGCACTGCAATTAATTGTAGGTATGAATCACTATATTCAGTGTGCTGGCTAGTATTGTGTCAACTTGACACAAGCTAGAGGAATCTGAAAGAAAGAAACCTCAATTAAGAAAAGTCTTTTGTAAGATCCAGCTGTATGACATTTTCTTAATTAGTGATTGATGGAGGAGGGTTTAGCCCATGGTGGGTGGTACATCCTGAGCTGGTGGTCCTGGGCTCTATAAGAAAGCAGGCTGCGCAAGCCACAGGAGTAGAACAGTAAGCCTCACCCCTCCACGGCCTCTGCATCAGCTCCTGCCTCCAGGTTCCTACCCTGCTTGAATTTCTCTCCTGACTTTCATCAACGACAGACAGTGATGTGGAAGCATAAAGCAAAGAAATCCATTCCTTCCCAACTTGCTTTGGGTCATGGGATTTCATCACAATTACAGTAACCCTAACTAGGACAGCCAGCTAAGAGTTGATTTAATTTTTAGTCTTTATTATTGTAGATCAGATCTTCTGTTGTGACACACGTCAGACAACAATCTGTGTGTAGGGCCGGCCAGTTTCTTCTTCCACTTTTACGTAGGCTCTCGGGTTGATCTCAGATTTCCAGACTTTCTTATGAGAAAGTCTGCTGAGCCAACCTGCCTGCCCACATTTATTTATTTATTTTTTTCTGTCATGAGCAGGATTCTTTTCTCAGCTTCCTTTTGAATAGCTCATTGTTTATGCACAGAAATACCTTGATTTTCATACTCCAACTTTGTTTTTGGCCACTGTTTTGAATTTATTTTTTAGTTCTATGAGGTTTTTTGTTGTTGTTGTTGAGGATTTGGGGTTTTTACATAAGCAAAGATATTTCTTCTCTCTTTCCGAACTAAGTGACTTTTACTTCTTTTTCTTGTCCTCTGCTAGGACTTCTAGTACATCATGAACAGAAGCAATCTACATGGAAACCCTTCCTTCGTAGAACCCTCGCTTGGGACCAGCAAAGTTTCAGCTGCTCCAGTGAATACAGTGTTTGCTGTGATCATGCAGACTGTGAACTTGTCTGGCCGTTTCTGTGTGTGTGCTGAGATGATCATATGCTTTTATCCCTTCTTCTGTAGCATACTGTGCTCATTTACTTGTGATCAAGGAATGAGAACCGGCACCTATTTCAGGAAAATGATACTTTCTTTCCTGGGGCTTTTAAACTGACAGGCAGATGGTCATTCTTTGCCTGTTTGCTTGTTTCTGCATCTTCCTTCTTTGCTTCCTTCCATGTGAATTATGTCTCCATTGTGACCCAGGCACTGCCTGCTGTCTACAGAAATGAAGTCTAGTAAAAAGTTCCTGTGTGCAAGAAGTGCCAGTGTAATTCACTGAAAGAGCCAGGCAAGGCCATGTTTTACACAGTGGTTAAATCTCATCATGCGGTAGTCCAGAGCCCCGTGAACAGAGAAAAGGGAGGAGACAAACGTGTAGTGAAAGGGTTGTTCAAAGGAAAAGCATGAGGAGCTTGGTTTCTTTGCAGGAGGAATTCACCTACGGATTTAGCCAATGGGTACTGACTAAGGACCTGCCACACACCGACACCCCTGCCACAGCCAGCACAGCCTCTGCAGGATGTGGTTACAGACTGCTGCTTCCTGTGCTCAGATGATAGCAGGGTTTCAGAATTTCTGTTTCAGCATGTCGCCAGTGCACAGTACAACTGGACCAAGAATGGTGCTCTAAGCCGTACAGGTTTGGATGCAGCAGAAAGCATCAGGGCCCTGTGGATCAGGCTGTACAAGTTGCCATGAGAAAAGGAAATCCACACAGCTGTAAAAGCATAGCACTATGAGGATGTTATTTAGAAACAATAAGTACTTAGTTAAAAAAGACGTAACTCAGGGCAAAGTTTTCTAGAGAGCATGATAATGATTAGAAAACAGATCTTTGCAAACATTTGAATAACTGTGATAAATAGTAAATACAAAAAGGGTAACTCTATCCTCTGGCCATACTTCTCATAGGACACCTAACACGGGAAGTGTAAACAGCATTGATGCCAGGAACATCATTGTCTAGAGGGGGTGGTGCTTTGGGCTTTGGGCTTTCACATTTCAATGTAAGGTGGTGGGTCTATACTTCCCTGCCATGCTAGTCACAGGCTCTAAACTACAACTGCAAGCCCCCAACAAACTTGTGTAAGCTGTTTGGGTATCTTAGCACATGGAAAAGCAGCTAAGATAGCATCTTCAGGACTTCCAGTACGTCATGAACAGAAGCAATCCACCTGGGAACTCTCGCTTTGTAGCATCCTCGCTTTGGACCCAGGAAAAGTTTCAGGTGCTTTGGGATGAAACTGGAATGGGCTGTGACATGAGAATTGGGCTTTCAGGTCAGTCCACCTTATACTAAGCAAGCCCCAAAGCTAGAGCTCCCTAAGGAGGGTCACCTATCTTTCAGTATAGTGTCCATCCAGATGGGGGGGTGACACAGTCTGTGAAAAACTGCCTGTCCTCTGGGTTGTATCATCTTATCATTAATCTGGTCAAAAGCATCCACTTCTTATAATTTGCAGAAAGGCAGGGATTTGCACAGAGGCTGGAAGATATGTGCAAAGGTCGAGATGACACAGTATCAGAGATGGCTCAGTATATTAAAAGCAAACTGTCCTTGATCTCTTGATACTCTTCCATGGAGAGAACCTGTGCTAAAAGTTTCTTTCACAGGAAGGTGTGATGACTAACCCCGATTGTCTTCCTAACGGGATCTGGAATCACCTAAGTGACACACTTTTGTTGATGTCTATGGGGATGTTTACAGAAAGGATTAACTAAGGAGGATTTTTTTATGAAGTGAGGGCTCCTTCCTCCATGTGGCCTAGATTACAAAGAGATAGGAAAGACAGTGCTACTTGCCTGCCTGTCTTTGCTTCCTGCTGAATGAGATTACCCATCCCTCCCCTGCTGCTACCCCTGCTATCTCTGCTGACTCCAGCCACCACCAACTAGCACCGTTGGCATTCCATCCTGAGGAATAGTGAGTTCCCAGGACTCTCCCAGGCATTCCTCGCTGGGAATCCAGCTTCATGGACTGAGCAATACTCAGCTTCTGTAGCATGCAGGCAAGTCATTCACCATTCTAGTGAATCCCCTTTTATCATGTTCTCCTTCCATCTTTCTGCTCTTCTGGACTCTGAATCTAGAGGATGTTGCCTTAACAAAAGAGGAGAAGTGATATAGTCAGCTATTAAATGGACAGCAGAAAAAGACAACCAGAGGTGAATTAGAGGACAGATTGAAGACCATGCAGGACCAAAAGCCCCAGGCAAGGTGACTGGAGGATATGAAAGGACTAAAACAATCTGTGAGAAGAAAGCCAGTTAGAGAGGCTGTGGAGTGTTTGGACAAGCTACCATTCAAAGAAGTGCCTTAGCAATGCTGAAGGAAAATTCTCACAGGTGGAGATTCTTAAGACTAAATGTTTAAGACACAGGGTTTTAAGCTGAGAAGCACTTGAGGAACAATGCCTACAGTGTACATCCTGGCCATTCTGGCTGCCTTACTGCTTCGTAATTGGTCCCTCCCTTTCAACAGGCCCTTTTTCCAGAAACAAGATTATAGTTAAGGTGTTGTGATGGATTTCACTGAAAGTAAGAAAATATTAAAAATTCAGCATTTTTCTACTAAAGACAAAGATTTCAAGAAAAGATTATTCAGGTCTTCTGCATCACCTGGCTACTGTGTTTTGGGGCTGTTAGTTATAATACAACATCAAATGAATGGGAAATGTCTTAGAGAACAGTTCCCTGGTTAAGGGGTAAGTAAGCTCAGCTCTGCTAAGCATGTGTGTCAATAACTCTTTGGGAGTATATTAGTCAGAATTCTCCAGAGAAACAGAACCGATAGAATGAATATATACTAAAAAAGTTTATTTAGTAAACTTAAATTAGTCGCAACAGTCGTCGCTTGCCTGAGAGGCTGTGAGCGTGGGAGTCACTCAGTCTTGGTGGTGCTTCAGCAGTCCTGGTCTGACACTGAAAAACTGGCAAGTGCCTGAAGGCCACGGCCCTTCGCCAATGCTAGGAGCCCGGAAACAGTGGTTCTGTCATCAGCAATGGAATTAGTGTGAGCAACAGGATAAATCTACTCAAATTGACTGAAGCCCAAGCAGGCAAGAGGAAAGGGCATGGGGAAAATGCAAATAATCTTCCTTCTGCCATACCCATTCTTTTTTCTGGACTGCTACCAAAACGTGCTGCCCACACTTGGGGGCAGGGGTTCTTTCCACAACAGTTAAAGCAATTGGAACAGTTTTTCAGGTGAGGCTCCACGTTCAGATGATTCTACTTTGGGGCACGTTGTTGGCATTAAACCAACCATCACAGGAATGGGTGCGCGCAGAGATGTTGAAACAGATTGGTGCACAGACCTCTCGCACCGAGTTTCTAATTTTAATTCTGTGTTACGGTCTGGGAATTCGCAGAAACTCTAGAAAGTCCCTGGTTGGGTCTGCTACTGCTGGTGATCATTTTGAAAATGGCATTTGTGAATACGGACAATGTACTTCATTACAGAGAAGAAATCATTACTACAACAGAAAAAAAATTTCAGCTTATGATGAAGTCACAAGTTAGCATGTAGAACTCTCTACTTCTAAGAATGAAAACAACTTTTCCCAGACAACTCATCAAAGATGTCCTAATCAATACGACAGGTGAGATGCAGCAGCATTTAAACCCTATCTTGCAGAGGCAGATGATGGACTGTAGTGTTAGGCTTGGCTGATTAGGCTCTGCCAAGTAAAGGTAAGAAGTGGAAATATAGACTGGCTTCAATTTTCCATTAAATAATGACTAAATTCTCCATGGTGAGTTTGAAGACCTGCATGTGCCCCAGTATAAATCATTGTGAAATTTGCCTGCACAAATCTTTGGACACAATACTCTATATTGGAAGAAAACAGTGAGTAGAGAATAAGGACAAAAAGAACAAGAAGAATAGACTTCCTGGTGATGGCGCAAATCATCGGAGAGCCATCTGGATTCTTTTCAAACCTAAAGAATCACCACCACGAGTCAGCAAGCTACCCTGAGCCATGCATTACTTAGGCACCCCTCGATTAAATGGCTTATCCAGCTCCAAATGAATCACTGAGTTTTTACCAATGAACTAATAATCAGCCCAGGACTTAATAGAATAGGCTGTTTGGTTGACAGGATTTCTAATATTTGTCTCTGAGTGACCAATCTTTCTAGCAATCTATATTACTCAAAGATTGTTACAATAGTGTAAATCCACAAGCTTTTGGGGAACCAGTGAGTGATGGATCCTACTTCAAATGGAATAAGTTTCTTATTACACAGTTATTCTGAAAAGGAGCACAGTGGTTCTGAAAATAAAACTGTGTAGGCACTGCAGGAATACTGTAGGAAAGCATTACAGAGTCTTATTAGAAATGCTGTTGGAAGTAGCTGTGCTGGGAGGGTGGAGTTCACCCTTCAAGCTTCTTTAAGAGGAAGGTTGGAACTATTGAGTTAGTGCTCAGCTCCTCTCATTAAAAAGGACTTAAATGAAGACTCCTGACTGAGAAAGGGAGGCTAGGCAGGCTGGGTGAAGGAGGCTTCTGCTAACAAGCCTGGTATGGGGGCTCACACAGAAAACCAGCACAATTGACTCCCTTTGTTGTTTTCACATGTACGGATGTATAGGGGAGAAGGCCGTGATGGGTTAGTTAAGGATATCCCTAGAAAAGGAGCCAGATGGTATAATAAAGCCTACTCCAGATCAATGTGACATGGCCTCTGCAGCACCCTTTAGTATGGCTCAAACTGGGAGGAAAAAGAAATCTGTTTGTTCGCCTTGCAGTTATACGCTATGTTCATGTGGTGTGAATGTCTTGAATGTGCTCATATAAATGCAAAAGGCTAAGACCAGCGCAGAGCATTATTTGATTGTACACACAAAGGAACTTCAATTAGCCCTCCTCCAGGATGTCAGGATTTTGATGGTGCCATTGTTTACTTCACATATAAGGCCGATCTAGGTAGACACAAATTACAGATGAACTGATGAACTGATTGACTGTAGTTCTTTTATGCCTGTACTGTGACTTCAACAGCTTTGAGTTCTTAACAGCTGTGTTTTCCAACATGGAGGATCATCTGGTCCCAGTGGTTAATTCCCTGTTTCCTTTGCCTATAGAGGGTACACTCATTGATTCTTGTAGCTTAGCCCAAGCAGAAGGTCTTATTCAAACCTGAATATTCCTGATTACAGGACCATTCTCAAGAGATGAAGCTGAGGACATCATGCCCAGATTTTGATTCTTACTTTTAGATCAAATATCATCTTGGAAATGCTTCGCCAACAGAAGATCTGAGCCTAGAGACAAGGCTGCAGCACAGTGAGGGTTCCATGACTAGAAGTGAAACAGACAGAGATGAGATTGGCAGCTTACCTTTACAACCTCTTAGTATCTATGGCCCTGAAGATATTCCTTAAGGACTTGGGCAAATGTAACAAAGCAGGACAGCTGACTCTCAAAATCTTAGTTATCAACAGTAGAACTTTAACAACTCTTCAAAATTTTCAAATGAAGAGTTTTTGGTGCATATTTGACCTCTATCCTGCAACTTTTATCCCTTACCTCGGTGGCCTAAGTTCTCTGAACTGATGTCCATTTATTTATGGAGTCTTAGTGGTTTGGCTGGGTAGTATTTTGTTCAACCTTCCAATGTTCTCTTGTGCTTTCATTTCATATATTTAAATCCAAAACTTATTGTGAGGTGATTTATTTAAATTGTTGAAGAGTATTCAAAATTTCTGTCAGTCTTAAGATGTCTGCACGGATCTTTTTTAAAGAAGAAGCACTGAGCCATAAAAAGTCAAGTCCAGGCAGTCTGCTTCTCAACACCAGGGCATTGCTACCAATCTTGTTCTAAGTCTACACCAACCTAATCACTCAGAGATGAATCACCACCATGACCATCACTACCAACACCAGAATACAAATTGGAAGATGGAGAGATTTCATAATACTAAGGTAAAAGATGTAAAATTTTTACATAGATAAGATTCTGTAAAGAATAAAAATAAAGAAATAAAAACGAAACAAATATTCTCAAATAAAACTGGGCTCTGTCTCTTGGTGTGGACCCAAGGTCTCCTAAGTTCTTTATTTTCATTTTTCTCTGCCTTCCCTTCTAGCCCAACTTGATTCCTTTGAAACACTTTTTATCAGAAACCTCCAGTGGCCACATTGGGCTATGAGGCAGGTAAGCAAATTTCATTATCCTTCCTATCCTCCATTCTTGATTCTTCAGACTTATTCTTAGTCCTGCTGCAACCTGCCTGGAGGATCCCCATTTCCAACTCTACCTTTGTTTCCTGGCATTCGACCTCTTGGTGCAGATCCAGAGTCCCCCTAGTTTCTCCAGCTTCCACTCTCAGCCTTTTCTCCCACCCTATCTCCATTCTTTTATGTCACTCATTTATCTTAGAAGCACACTTTGCCAGGGACCCCAGAGTCATGACACTTACCTAGAATATAAAATAGTTAACAACAACCAAAGAATGGAACATCCACCCACCCAACAAAGACACAACCAGATTCTGATAACAAAAAGCACCCAAACGTCTTAACTCTAGATGCCTTGATCCCAGAGCAAAAGCACAAGCATAAACAGCCAAGTAAACATGCCTCCTCCAGAAGCCAGCAACTTTACTTAGAAATGGAAATCAGCTAAAGTGTAAGATAAGGTATTCAAAATAAAAATTATGAATATGTTCAAAGACCTTGAAGATATAGATAAATGCCTTAATGAACACTATGAAATAAAAACAATAGAATGAAATAATGAAAATGTTTCCATAAGATTCCCTGCACTCTGTCCAAAGTTTGGCTATGAGTCTCAGCCTTTAATACCCTCCTGGGTAGAGTCTTTCAGAGGCTCTCTGTGGTAGGCTCCTGACCTGTTCCCTCTTTTCTCCCTCTTCCGATGTCTATCCTATTTGCCTTTCTGAATGAAGTTTGAACATCTTACCCAGGGTCCTCCTTCTTGCTTAGCCTCCATAGGTGTACACATTTTAGTATGTTTATCCTGAATTATATGTCTAATATCCACTTTTGAGTGAGTATATACCATGTGTGTCTTTCTGCTTCTGGGATACCTCACTCAGGATGATCTTTTCCAGTCCCCACCATTTGCCTGCAAATTTCATGATTTCCTTGTTTTTAATTGCTGAGTAGTATTCTATTGTATAAAGGTATCACAATTTCTGTATCCATTCCTCAGTTGAGGGACATCTGGGTTGTTTCCAGATTCTGGCTATTATGAATAAAGCTGCTACAAACATGGTTGAGCAAATGTCCTTGTTGTATACTTGAGCAGATGATGAGACTCATAGCCAAACTTTGGGCAGAGTGCAGGGAATCTTATGTAAAAATGGAGAGATCACAAGGAGAACAAAAGAACCAAAAATCTGAACCCAGGGCTCTTTTCTGAGACTGATACTCCAACCACGGACCATTTATGGAGATAACCTAGAACCCCTGCACAGATAAAGCTCATGGCAGCTCAGTCTCCAAATGGGCTCCCTAGTAAGGGGAACAGGGACTGTCTCTGACATCAAACTCAGTGGCTGGCTCTTTGATTACCTCCCCCAGAAGAGTAGGGGCAGCCTTACTAGGCCACACAGAAAGACAACGCAGCTAGTCCTGATGATACCTGATAGGCTACGGTCAGATGGAAGGGGAGGAGGAGCTCTCCTATCAGTGGACTGGGGAAGGGGCATGGAAGTAGAAGAGAGAAGGTGGGCAGGAGTGGGAATGGATGAGGGAGGGAGCTACAGCTAGGATACAAAGTGAATAAATTGAAATAAATAAATTAATAGATAAATAAATAAATAAATAAATAAATAAATAAATAAATAAGTGAAAAAAGAAAATGTTTCACACGCAAAATAGTAGAATCACTAAAGAAATGCAAAGTGAAATAAAACTGGAAATGAAAAACTCAAGATGTCAAACAAAAACCTCACCCACAGATCAGAAGACACAGAAGATAGAATTTCAGGACTTGAAGACACAGTAGAAGAAATGGGTAGCTCACTCAAAAAAAAAAATCCTAAATACAAAAAAAAGTCCAGGCATAAAGCATGTGGGAAATCTGGGGTACTAGGAAAAGTCCAAATCTACAAAAAAAGGGAATGGAGTAATGAGAAACCAAAGCCAACGGTACAGAAAATATTTTTAACAAAATTATAGAATAAATGTTCCCCAATCTAAAGAAACTAGTGTCTGTCAAGGTATAAGAAGCATGTATGACATCAAACAGAAAGGACCAGAAAAATTCCCAACCAAGTGTAATAATTAAACCACTAAATGTTTAAAACAACAACAACAAGCTACAGTGGGAAAAGACCAAGGCAGGAGTATTTGAATAAAGCCTGAATTCTGAATGGAAACTTTGAAAGTCAGAAGAGTCTGGACAGTGGTTCTACAAACTCTGAGAGACCACAGGTACCAGTCCACAATACTCAGCAACACTAGAAAGCAAAATTGACAGAAAAAGCAAAACATTCAACAATAAAAACAAACTTAAGCAATTCCTACTTACCAGTCCAGCTCTATAGAATATCTTAGAAAAAAAAAACTTTATGGAATGAGTTTGGTAATGTTTCTTCTGTTTCCATTTTGTGAAATACTTTGAAGACTATTGGTGTTAGCTCATCTTTGAAGGTCTGATAAAATTCTAAAACCATCTGGCTCTGGACTTTTTTGGATGGGAGACTTTTGATGACAGCTTCTATTTCCTTAGGTGATATAGAGGTATTTAATTTATTTACCTAGTCTTGACAAGTGGAATTGATCAAGAAAATTGCCCATTTCATTTAGATTTTCAAATTTTGTGGCATTTAGGCTTTTGAAGTAAGACATAATGATTGTTTGGATTTCCTCAGTGTCTGTTGTTATGTCCCCCTTTTCATTTCTGATTTTGCTGATTTGTGTAGTGTCTCTCTGCCTTTTAGCTATTTTGGCTAAGGGTTTGTCTATCCTATTAATTTTCTCAAAGAACCAGCTTTTTGTTTCATTGATTCTTTGAATTAGTTTATTCGTTTCTAATTTATTGATATCAGGCCTGAGTTTGATTATTTCCAGTCATCTACTCTTCTTGAGTGTGTCTGCTTCTTTTTTTCCAAGGGCTTTCAGGGAAAAATAAGCACATTATAGCAACAAAATAAAGGGAATAATAATAATAACAATCATAAAACACTGCTCACTAATAACTCTCAGTGTTAATGGTCTCAATTCCCCAATAAAAAGACAAACAGTAACAGACTAGATTAGAAAACAGAATCCATCTTCCTGCTGCACCCATGAAACACACTTCACCATCACCTTGGTTTCCAAGTATGGAAAAGCACGTTATTCCAAGCCAATAAACCTAGGAAGAAAGCAAATTCAGCTCTTTTAATATCTGAAAATAGACTTCAAACGGAAACTAATCCAAAGAGATGCACAAAGGATACCATATACTCATTAAAGGAGAAATCCACCAAGAAGATATAATAATTCTAAACATTTATATACTGTACACAAGTTCATAAAAGAAAACTACTACAGCTAAAATCACATGTTGACACTCACACGGTGACAGTGGGAGACTTCAGTATCCTACTTGCCAGTTTAAATAACTCACAACTAAATGAAAATTGGATCAAGACAAAAATGAGGAATTTTATATTTGAATAAACATAAATATACAACATACCCAAACAGATAAGACACATGAAGGCAATTCTAAGAAGTAAATTCATTGCTCCAAGTGCCCACATCAAGAAGCTAGATGTCATCCGAAAACAACAAGACACACAGACACAAACCAACAAACAAAACCAAGGATATGATAGAACTAAATGATGTCACATATCAAATGGACCTAGCTGCTATCTACAGAAAGAACTTTTCACCCAAAAACTAAAGAATAGACTTTTTCTCAGTATCTCATGGAATTTTCTCCAAAATTTGAGCATGTATTAGGACACAAAAAGTCTCAACAGATATAAGAAACATGAAATAACACCCTGTATCCTTTCTGACCACCATGGACTAAAGCTGGATATCAACAGTAATAGAAACAGCAAAAAGTACACAAACTCATGGAATCTGAAGAACTCACAACTAAATGAAGATTGGGTCAAGACAAAAATCAAGAAAGAAAGATATTAAAGACATTTTAGACTTGAATAAAAAAATATACAACATACCAAAACCTATAAGAAACAATGAAAGCACCAACTGCCTACATCAAAACACTAGAGAAATCTTATTACCTTAATGACACATTTGAAAGTACTAGGAAAGCAAGAAAAAATAATACCCAAGAAGAGACACAGCCCACGCGAGTAGTGCTACACATGATCAGGTGTTTGCGTAAGAACGCAAACCGAGGAAGCCTTGGGGAAAAGGCAGTAAGCAGCATTTCTTCATGTTTTCCTCATGTTCCTGCATCGAGGTTCTTTTCTTGATATCCCCCTCTGGCTTCCCTGAATGGACTGTTACCTCTAAGCTTAAGAAATCCCTTTTTCCAACTTGCTTTGGTCAGTGCTTTATCGGAGAAAGAGAAGTAAGTTAACACAATGTTCCTCATAGTAGCTTCTGCTCTGTTGGAGCAGAAGATGGAACATGAATACTATGAAAGAGAAACTAGGCGTAAGAAATGGTTTCTGAAATAACTGACAAATAATGGTTACAGCAAATTTTGCTTTTGAGCCGTGTAGCTGGGATGCAAGCAATTGGGCATAGAAAGAAGACTCAGAGCAGCTGCACCCTTAATGCTGCAGAACGGCTCTCTAGAAACTATAATCATGAGGATTTCAGCAGGATGAGACAGAAAGGGCAGAAACAAACAGGGGGAAAAAGCAGCAGCAGGGCCATTAATTTGGGGAGACCTTGGGCTGGCTCTGTCCTCTCTACAGGTAGATCTAGCCACATGCAGTGCAAGAGGCAGGCAGCAGGGCCGCTTAACAGAAACTAAGAGGGCATGTAAGACAGTGGGGCTGCTATATCTATTAGCAGCCTATGGATTTCAGATCTGAGTGTGCAGTGACTGGACTTTGTTAAAAGTGTTGGAAGCCAAAAGCAACAACATGCCCACACTTCGAGTAACTCACACACTTTGTGCCCCTCTTTCCTTCCTCTCATAATCTAAATAGGATATTTCTCTTAACTTGGGATGTAACTTAATAATTCCATACAGTACATACTATCTCTTTAACCATTTTTTTTTCAAAACTATGCTCCTATGATGATAGAACTTAATGAAAACCAAACAGAGCATCCCAGTGAGCAGAACTTTCCGGGCTGGCCTAGAGAGCAGAGCTGTGACATCCACATACCTGGGCTGCCCCTCTGAGGACAGTTTTGAATCTTGGTTCTGTCACCTACTTGTCATGGATCTCTGGGAAGATTCCTGATCCTTTTTAAGATTCAGATCAATTATCCATCACAAGAGCATGATTATAATGTTTTTCTAGTATCAGAGAGCAGTGCATACACTATAAAACAGAAAATAAAGCCTAAAGCAAATAAAACAAAGGTATAGCCAGTGAGGAGGAGGCAAAGCTGACCTATGCCCTGGATGTTATCAGGCCTGCAGTTTTCTTCCAGCCTTACACTGCAACCAAACAAAGTGAACACATGTTTCTCTTCATGTGATATCTTCAAGTCAAAGATCAAATTCTCCGTGATCACCCAGACTCTTGAAGCGTGCCTGCTTTCATGTTTCCTTCCTCAGACAGGTGCCACGACCTCTTTTCCTTTCAAAACAACACAGCTATTCCTCACTAATGCCCACAAACTCTGTGTGAAGATAAAACACAGCCACAGAGGAGGGTATAAACCTTATTATGCTCCCAGGCAGAGAAGTCTCTGAACATGTTATCGGGAGAGGGCTATAGGAAGAATGAGCGGAGAAGATCTCTCTGGAACAGTTAAGGGTTTAGTGAAGGGTTTTCTTTTCACACTTGTAGTGCTCCAACTGGGAGGAAAAATAAAATTTGTTCTTATCAACAGACCGTTCTCCCCCTAGGAAAACATTTATGCATTCTTGCCAGTATTTGGCACCTTGTGAATTTGGTACTACCATAGGGTCAGTTTGAATAGTTAAGCCATGTTTTATTGCTGCAGACAGTAGTTAATGTCCTGTGAAGAATATTTTCTTGTGTGTACATTTTTTTATTTCCATCAACACAACTTGTTTCATAGACTTAATTCAGAAGGAGAAAAAGATATTCCAATGATTTTGTTAACAGTCTGAAGAAATGAGATATTCCTATGTGCAGAATGTCTTCCTAGAGCTGACAGTTGTTTTTCCTGACACACTTGAAGTGACACCCAAGTATGTCTTGCCTTCCTGATAAACAGCAGCATAAGCAGAGGGCTCAGAAACTAATGAGGCAGCATCATTCTGCTTTTCTTAAGAGTTAAGCTACAGCATAGACAAAGCCCAAAGAGAAAATGCTTAGTTTCCTAAGACTTCTTTACCTTCTCATTATGCAGTGTGTACTCACAAATTAAAACAAAAATAGTTTGAGTTAGACAAGCCACATAATTTGGGGAGTGAAGCTAAATAGATCCAGTAGGTTTATTTGCACGTGCCCTGGGTGTTCCTGCTTTTATTTAGGTTCATCTAGAAGTGTGAGATATTTGTAGATTTCACAGTTTGTCGTGAACATGCATCCTTACAAACAGAAACTCAAGTTGATGCTGGCAAAATCCTTTTTTTTTTTTAAAAAAGTAGGTCTTCTTTTATTTCAGCAAGTTTTTTTTCCCCACCCTCCCTCCCCTTTAGTCCTCAGAAAGGGGGAATCCTCCTCCCCTACTATCTGATCCCAGCCTATCAAGTCTCATTAGGATTGCCTGCATCCTCTTCCTCTGTAGCCTGAGAAGGCCACTTCAACAGGGGGAAGTGAACAAAGAGCAGGCACTAGAGTTCATGTCAGAGACAGCCTCTACTCCTCTTACTAGAGACCCCTTACTAGCTGGGATGGCTTCAGCTACATCTGAGCAGAGGTTCTAGGTCTTCTCCAAGCATGGTACTTGGTTGGTGCATCAGTCTCTTGCAGGCCTCCTGAGCCCAGATTTTTTGGCTTTGTTGGTCTCCTTGTAGAGTGCCTGTCCCCTTCAGGTCCTCCTGTCCCCCCACTCTTCCACAGACTATCTGTGCTCTGCCCAAAGTTTGACTGTGAGTCTCAGCATCTGCTTTGATTTCTTGTTAGGTGGAGTCTTTCAGAGGACATCTATAGTAGGTTCCTGTCCTGTTCCCTCTCTTCACCCGCTTTCGGTATCTATCCTCTCTGCCCTTCTGAATGAGAATTAAGCATCCTCCCTATGGTCCTCCTTCTTGTTTAGCTCCCTTAGGTCTGTGGATTGTAGTATGGCTATCCTATATTATATGCCTAATATCCACTTAAATCTGAAGTAGCTGCACTTAGTGCTTTTAAAACTGCTGACTTTTTAGAAACCTGTTAGGTCACTTTGTAAGTTGACTGCAGTAAAACTTAGGTATGTATTATTCTTAGGTTAATTAGTTCAAAAAGCCATAGTTACGTTTCTTAAACCATTACTCAAATTCACCAGCTGGCAAAGAGACAGAACCTCAATTCATATATTTGGCAGTTCTTGCTAACTCCATGCAGATAGAAGGAGGCTGTCACCATCCCGTCAGGATGTTACCCTTCCATAAGCCACTCTACGTAAAGATGAAAGAGGCTCACAAGTTCTGACAAGCTTAAAAGTGATACATTGGAAGAACTGTTTCATGTTTATCCTTTTATTCAGTTTAACTTATTTAGTCAGGGGAAGTCTAGAGGTCCTTTGATTGTCTATTCACATTCATTTAGTTTCAAATTCAGTAATAATGAGCATATCACCTACTCCAGCTGTCAAAACAATGAAAAACCAAGTTAGCCATTATGAAAACAAGGTTTTCTTCCAGAGACTACACAGTGTGTTATTAATTTTTTTTTAGTTGAAGAAATGGGCTGATCTGGCATTCTAGTTACAACCCAGGTTGGCCTTGAACTCCCTGTAATCCCGCCTGACCTCCCCATGGAATTATATGATGTGCCACTGTGCTTGGCTTAATATGTGTACATTCTAAATCAGTATATAATGTCACACCACCATAGCTGAAGTCATTTAAGTTCTGGAGTCATCTTCGCAAACCCATCAGTGGTTAGTTGAAGAGAGTTTTGAGGAGAAGCATGTAATCAGCTGTCCTGTGTCATTGTGGAGAAAAGCTCAGCGTGGCTGCAGAGCTGCAGAGCATCTTGCTGTTCTATTGTGTCTCAGTGGTCCTGACTTTTCCTCTATCCAGGACACAGGGAAGGAAACGTGAGCAAATCTCAAAGGAGAATAAATTCACAGCTGTCCTGAAGAAGCAAAGTGGCCACAGCTGAGAGCCCACTGCCTGTTCCTCTCTGCTAGCATGCATCTCTACCGGTTGAATTTTCTTTCTGAAGAGAAACCTGTGAAAGACAGTAAGAAAATAATTCACATTAAATTTTTAAATTTCATTTTCTTCTGCCTTAGGGGTAAATAATGTAATCTTCTGGGTCAGCAAAAAGGAGAGATGTTTTACTTGTGAACTGCTCACATGCTTTCAAAGGTGGGAAATAGATGGTCAGTGTTTCCAGGACTAACATGCTTACCATTTGGGGCAATTGGTTGTGGTCTAATTCTAATTATGATTGGGGAGGAACATTCTGTATTGGAATTTTCATTCTCACTGGCATTCTGATGGCTTTGGCATTTGCTTGTAAAAGTAAGTCATTTTTTACAGTTGCCAGTTAGGCTCACCCCACCCCAACCCCCACCCTCACCCCTGCCTCAAAGAGAGAGCATTTGCCAGTCATACAAAAGTGTCTGATTAAAATGTTTCCACAGTACACACCTAAAATCCAGCACTTGAGAGGCTGAGGGGGGAGGACCAGGTGGCACTACACAGCAACAATCTGTCTCCAAAAAACTAAAAGAAGGATAAAACAGGACTAGTCGTACTGCGAATGCCACAGAAAACACCGTAGCTTTTCCGATTGGTTAGCGCAGTGTGAAGGCTAAGATGAAAGTGTTGACATATTTGGATAGCATACCATAAGTGAACATGACAAAGAAGGTAGAACTTTACACATGGCAACAGGAAGCAAGCGCAAAATATGTCATTAAAGAGAATGTCTCATTTATTCACTATGACATAAAAATATATTGACTATTTATATCTGATACCTGGAATTTGGAATAAGACAATGAAAAACTAACATCTTGGTAAAAAAAAAAACAAATGAAAAACCAGGAAGAAAATGTTAGTTTCCTTCATCTAAAGAAACATCTTTTCCAATAAATGAAGACCATTCCAGAAAACCAGAACCAATCAAAATGAAGCGAACAAGTGATGGGGGGGGTGTCCAGCCCAAACTGATGTATCTTCAACACAACTCCTGTATTTAAGGCTTCATTATCCTATCAGAAAAGGGGGTAGAAAGATTATAAGAGCCAGAGGAACAAGATGTTTGCTGTGAGATTATGTCCCCTAGAAATGTCAGAAATTATACCCATAACGTCTCATCAGATGGCTGATTAAAAATGACCCAAGCAAAGGTGACACCAATGAACATGCTACCATGGAAGGTGGAAAGCTCATGGGGCCACAACTCTAAACAAAGAACTGCAGGCAAGTAAGGTATGCTGCGAGTGAGAAAAAGAGTCTTCTCCAAGGGAAAAAAACAAAAAACAAAAAACAAAAAAAAAAAAACAATTTGTTATTCAATACCAAATGGTCAGCCTTGAAATCACCTATAAACAAGTAACATTATTTAGATTTAGCAGGTTATAATTATATATTTAGGACTATATATGTTTACTTATATTCCTATATATATTTTAAATCATTATTATATGAGTAAACACACAGACATGTAACAACAATTAAAAATATAGGCCATGAATTTGAAAAAGAGCAAGAGGGTACATGGGAAAAATTAAAGGGAGGAAAAAGAGAGGGAAAAACGATGTAATTATACTATAATTTCAAAAAGTTAAAAATAAACAGGTTTCAGAAACTGTGACCATCTTCAAAAAGCTATCTGAAGAAGTGCTGTGAGAGTGAGGAGAGGCCACTACACAGTCCCTCAGAAATAAGATGCAGAAATGTTATTTAATGCACATGCCTTAGCGAGAACACGAGGCGCATGTAACAGTGTGATAGGACACACGTCTCATTAAAGTAAATCATAATAGTGGAGAAGCCAAAACTGGAAGCTGTCTTCACATTGGGAAGATAAATAATCTTTTTCTTTTTCATTTAAATTCAGTTTTTATAATTTATTCATTTTACATCCCAATTGTAGACCCCTCCCTCATTTCCTCCTGGTCCCACTCTCCCTCTCTCTTCCTCCTATTTCTCAGAAAGGGGGGATCCCTCCTCTACTATCATCTATCAGGTCTCATTAGGACTGCTTGCATCCTCTTCCTCTGTGGCCTGACAATGGCCATCCACCAGGGGGAGGTTGATCAAAGAGCAGGCAACAGAGTCCACATCAGAGACAGCTTATGCTCCCCTTACTAGGGAACCCACATGGAGACTGAGCGGCCTATTGGCTGCATCAGAGCAGAGGGTGCAGGTCCTCTTCATGCATGGTCCTTGGGTGGTGCAGAAGACAAATAATTTTAACATTGAGGCATAATGTACTGAGGTAACCAAGGGGAGTTAGGACTGAATACACTAATGGCTCATCTACAGATGTGTTTAAATAGTCGTCTTGCCATTTGAGATAAATTTTGTGAGACAGGTAAAGCTACGATCTTTATCATCTTGTTTTGAAAAGAGGCTATGGCTATGAAATAATCTATAGTAGAATGGAAATTTGACAAAACCAAAGCCACACCTTTTGTTTTTTGAAGGGAAGGCAGAATTTTCCTGAAACCTAAGCAAGCAACCTTTCCATTTGAGATGCAATAATATACAACTTGTTTTCCTTCCTGAAGGTATTTAGGTTGAATTTGAGAGAATATAAACAATTTGCTAATCTAAGTTGCTAATTACATAACATACCGTGAACATATGTTCATCCATCTATCATCTATCTATATTCTCTCTGTATAGTTTTCTATTATCTATCATGTTTATGTTATATCTCTCATCTATTTTTCTGTATATTATCTATTATCTATCAATTCTTATCAACTATTATCATCTTTAGCAAAATCACTGCATTGATTGATAAGCTGAACTTTTGATCAATTTGTGTGTTAATTACTACTAGAATAATAAAAAATTTATTTTATCAGAAAAACTATTTTTAATTATCTCTACTGGTTATTATACTAAGTATAATTATAAGCATCCTGTTTCTTACATATCAGAGTAGGCTTTGTTATTTATTAGTAGTCCCTTTGTTTTTGCATACTGAAAGAAACAGAAAAATATCCAAATAAGCCAGTTTTTTTCCACTAACATAAGCATTATCTCTAATGATGCAATGTAAAGGCAGTTATAAAAAACATAGAAATGTAAAATTAAAGATGCTGGCTTTCAGAATAAGATCATTATCATTTATTTGAATAAAAAGCATTCGCGTTTGATTCTATTTTATTTGCCTACCATATAGCTCAGGACAGCTCCTGTTCCTGGTCCTAATGTTGGATTTGCTCTCAGGCTTTCCTATGTGCTGGCCAGTAATCAACTGTATGCATGTCGACAAGTTGTTTTAGCTGTCTGTGTTTCAATGTTTATATATATAAAATATGGACAATAACATTACTCCCTTAAGCGGCTTACTATGAAGCTTAGACAAAGTAGGACATGTATATGCAAAGCACCTAAAATAATGTTTGTCATGCAGTCAGTATTATGGTCTTCATGTTTGGAATGAAGTGTGAGAAGTTCTGGAAATACAATAGGGCCTTTGTGTATGTGGCTGGGTGGGAAAGAGGTGGCACTCCTCGGAGAGATCCTTCTCTCCATAGAACCAATGCATTTAGCGTGAGAGGGAATTTGCCGTGAGAAAGATGTTCATGTGGAGTGAAGGTAGCAACAGGAGCTGTGCTGACTGCTGTGGCTATTTCTAATATTCACTTGACCAGATTTCTTCACCTAAAAGAGAGGTCCCTGGGCATGTCTGTGAGTGTGTTTCCAGAAAGGTAAAATTGAGCTGGGAAGAAGTAGCTGAATGTGGGAAGAGCCATCCCATGAACCAGGGATCTGGACTGAATAAAACAGAGAGGGGGTGGACCACAAGCATTCACCTCTCTCTCTTGCTGATGGCTGGCACATTAAGCCAGCTCTTTCCTGCTCCCAAAACGTGCTCTCTGCCATAGTGGAAAGAAACTGAGCCAAAATAAAGCCATGCTCTTTGTGTTGCTTTTTGTTAGATATTTTGTTACAGTGATTAGAAAAGCAATTAATAGTCAGAATACCCAAACTGTGCCAGTTGAAAGACACAAGGAAGAGACCCCTTTACAGAGTTTTAAGGGATCATGACTTGCCAAAACCCTGATTTTAAACCACTATGAAAAACACCCGAAACCACCTAGTTTTGGGGCTGTGTGTTTCTATTCCTACAAACCAAATAAAGTTAGTGCTCAGTATGCTAGAAGTGGCCAATTATGATGTTTAGGCTCTGGTCTTCTCTACTTCTAGCAAATTCTCACATTTCCTTATTTCATAACTTTTTCACTCGTTAACCAAACTTCAATTCTGCACTACATGGGAAATTGGCAACACACCCAAGAGCCAGGCATGCATGGCAGCCAACCAGAGCTCTCTTGACATTTGACTAAAGCAAACAAACAGCATGTTTTCAAGATGTACTGATTCTGTTATACCATAGCCATTCTTGAAACATGGAAGCAATTTTATATCCATCAGCTCATGAAAGGACATGGAAATCTGCTTTGTAAAATCACCTTTGTAAACAGAAGCTGTCACACATTAACATCTGTGGATTTCAACACATGAAAAAGCTCATTGTTTTGTGATGTTCAGTGAGGATGCAGGAGAGTCTCCAATGCTTTGGAGATGTTCATTTACTTCAACGTGCCTCTAAAGCATTCAAAAATAACCACAGACAGTAGATGAGATCAAGGCTGGAAGCTAGTTGGCTGGAAGATTAAACCAGGCGGTACTCTGCTCCACCCAATGTATAGCCCTCCTCACTCTGTGAGCATATTTTCCTCCTAAACAAGTTCCTGGTATCCAAATGTGGGCCTCAAAGATCTTTCCCAAATAACCCAAAACCTTCTTCCAGGATACAGCTAGTCTCTGCAGAACTGGGGAGCCTTCAGAAGACATTTTGTGGGATGGTGAAGGATGTAGGTGGAATCAGATTGTGCCAGCTGTGCTGTATGAAGCCCACACATAAGAGCCCTATAGAGCCAGAGGGAAGAGAAGAGCGCATCTATGGGCAAGAAGCTTACGGCTCCTGCTGATGTCAAGAACTGGCTTAGAAAGAACATTCTAAATCTACTCTGGCCTATCTCAGGGATGCTTATGAAGGTAAAGAATGGTCTATAACAGTTTCTAAGTGTGATTTATAAACATTTACATGCAGCATGTAACTCTATTTATTTCTGTACCTGAAAAAAAGTGTTTAAAATTCACACTGTTAAAAATTGGTGTTAAATTTTTTTAGAAGAAGGAGGGAGGGTGAGATTAGGAGGAGAAGAGGGAGGGGATCACAGCTGGGATACAAATTGAATAAATTGTAATAATAATAATAATAATAATAATAATAATAATAATAATAATAATAAATTTTGCCATTAATCTCCTGTTTACCTTTTACACTGTTTGATTTCCAGGTAAGATGGTACCCTACAGGTATCTCTGTGTGACATAGTGAAGGGAAAGAATAAAAAAAAAATGACTGGCTTCAAAAAAAGAGAGTTGGAAGTTCACAAAGGTAGTGATAGGATATTTAAAAAGTACAAGAACGAAAGAAAGGAAGAAAGAAAGAGGAAGGAAGGAAGGAAGGAAGATGTTATCTGGAGAAAATTCCAAGCCAGTTATAGTTCCAACCCTACAGCAGGAAGAGAGGCAGAAGTCTCTTCCAAAAGGTCAGCCAGAGAGCTCTGTAAAGAGACTGGCAGTCCTATCCTCAGGCTAAGCCATGGGCCTCAGCAACCTCAAAGTTGGTTGCAAGTTCTGGTGAGCCAAAGGTCTCTGCAATGTTTAGGAATCTCATTTGTAGCACAGTAGGGCTTGGATGACAGGGGTCAGGTGCCATTTAGAGCAACAACCTATTGCTGAAAGCAGCTGTCCTAGTGATCTTAACACAGAGGGAAAAAATCACTAGACCCCAGAAACCTAAATTTAATTTGCCAAAGGGCAATAGACAGTCTCTGAAGGCAGTTATGAAATTCTGGTGTGCAGATGATGCCATGGCTAAAGTACCTAACTCTGCCATGAGCTGCCAGGAGCAGATTTAACAAATGGAAAAAACCCTGGGGTCTGATTGCCCTGAGACTGAGGTCAGGCAACCTCTAGAGCCACTCATTTCTGGACACTGCTATAGAACCTAAGAATTTTGAAGCCCTGCAGGCTGCTTGACACCCTCAGCTGCATCTTTCCATCAAGGAAATTACACCCTTAGGAGGCCTTGAAATTCCAAACACAAATCCCCCAAAAAATGACAGCATTGGAGAGAATAAATGTCTCTAAACAAAGGAGAACTGGCAGGAAATTCATCACATCCCACACAGAAAACCAGCCCTTTGTATACAGACAGGCCAGAAGGTACAGATCAAACAGTAATCTAGCCAGGCACAATCAACAAAATTACAAAAATTGGCTAGTATCTTTCAATGATAACCTTAAATGTAAGTGGTGTCACCTCAGACTAAATTACTGGATTTTTTTTTTTTTTGATGACTGGATTATAAAACTAGATCCAATCATCTGTTGCCTCCCAGAAATACAGATTACTGGTAAGGACACCCACAGACTGAGAGTCAAAGGATGAAAGATAATAGATCCAACTGCAGATGCAAAAAGCAAGACAAAACTGTTCACAAATGAAAGAATTACACAGAAGACCCAAATCAATGAAATTATATATCAAAGGGGGAATATTACAACACATGCCAGTGAAATCCAGAGAATCATATGGAAAAATTATACTTAAGAAAAGAAGGAAACTAGAAAAAAATGGATAAGTTCTCAGACACATATAATCTACAAAAAAATTGCAAAGATATATTTAGGAAACAAATAGATCCAAACAAATGACAGGTTTAAAATAGTAATAAAAGGTCTGCCTATAAAGAGGAACTCAGGACTAGATAATTGATAGCAAATTCTACAAAATATTTAAGAAAGCTAGCATGAGTATTTCTCACACTATTCAACAAACAGAAAAGGAAGGAACACCACCAAGATCATTCAGTGAAGCCCACATTACCCCCAAACCCAAACAGAATACGGACAAAACTGACGCATAAGTCACCGTTATAGTTCCTTCATAAACACAGATGCACAAATCCTCACTACATTTTTGTGAATTCAATAACACATTAAGAAGATCATGGGATTTAGGGCTGGTTCCATCCACATAAGTCAACATTGTAAAAAAAACTTCAAGACAGAGATCACAAAATATTCTCAAATGAATGCAGAAAATGCATTTAATCAAAGTCAACATCCCTTTATTAAAAAAAAAGCCACAAAGACAGTGATGATAGGAGTAATATACTTCAATGTAATAAACACATTTTCAACAAACCTGTAGTTATCAGAAAGAAGGAAGAAGGGGAAGGGAGGGCAATAGAGACCTGTGACATGCAAGTAGAAGGGAGGACCAGAAGACAGGTCAGAATGACAGAGGGAAATGAATAAAAACAAAATATAAAGAAAAATACGCTTTAAAATACCACAATGAAACTCATTATGGTTTATACAAACTTTAAAAATAAAATTTTAAATGTATCCCTGCTTGTAAAAACAAATCAAATTTTATACACGAAGTTGTTTCCAAATAAATATCCCAGGTATAAAAAAATCCTGTAATTTCAGCTTTAATTTTTATAACAAGAATAATTACAATGGAAGATACTAGGATATTATTTTTATTAATATTATTTCCATTAATTAAAGATAAAAATATAAACTTGTCAGCAGCCAGGAAACTAATAGCAACAATATTTTCTGATTTTTAAGGTGCACAGATCAATGAATGGCATATGAAATATCAATTTTTTTATATTTACCATAGGGTCAAATTTTCACACTTCTAGAAATATACTTAGGAAAAAATCAGTGTAAAAAAAAAAAAAACACCTCAGTAGCAGAAGTATGAATTCAACGTATGTATTTATTAATGAGAAAAAGGGTAAAGAAGATACGGGTTATGTACATGGGAGAACAGTTTTCAATCTTAACATAATGAAACCCTGTCATCTACAGCAGAATAGATAGAATTGAAGGTTGTTATGTTAAGTAAAATGAGCCAGATGGGGAAAAAAAAACACAGATTTCTCTTTTACAGATGAAAACTAAACCCTTACATCTCAAAACAGAGGAGAGTACTGTAGTAATCACTCGACGCCAAGATGTCTAGATTGGGTTGAGCCATAGGAATGCCTGTGAGGGATTTTTATATTGAGGGTGATTGAGGTGGGAGGAGCCGCTCTGAAAGTGAACAGTACCATTTCATAAGCTGGGTGCTGGACAAAATGAAAAGGAGAGATCAATCCATTGATCCAGAGTGTGAGCCAAACTAGGAGCCAAATAAAGCCTTTCCCCTTTAAGTTGCTTTCATTAGGGTACCTTATCACAGGAACAGGAATATAACTAAGACAATGTATGATTAAAAATTTTAAACCTATGATTTCTTAGTAATATTACTGTTTAATTGTTATATGAAAATTCTAAACAATTAGGGGGCATCTCTGGAATGAGGGAGGCTCCTAGGAGTCGACGGGGATGGCCCTGTCTGAGACTCTGGGCAGCAGGTGATATGGAGCCCGAAATCACCACTTCCTGTAGCCAGGTGGGACTTCTAGTGGAGGAAGAGGACACCAGCCCCCCCATAAAACTTTTGACCCAATATTTGTCTTGCCTGCAAGAAGTGTAGAGATAAAAATGTAACAGAGATTGAGGGAACAGTCAACCAATGACTGACCCAACCTGAGGCCTGCCCCATGGGAGACGGCCAACTCCACTGACACTATCAATGATACTCCACTATGCTTGCAGACAGGAGCCTAGCAGAACTGTCTTCTGAGAGGCTTCTTCTAGCAGCTGATGGAAACAGATACAGAGTATCATAGCCAAACAATAGGCTGAGCTCTGAGAGTCTTGTGGAAGAATGGAAGAAAGCATAGAAGAGGCTGGAGAGGTCAAGGACACCATAAGATGACCTACAGAGTAAGCTAACCTGAGGCTATGGGTGCTCACAGAGACTGGACCACCAACTAAAGAGCATGCAAGGGCTCGACGTAGTCCCCCTACACATATGTAGCAGAATGCAGCTTGTTCCTTGTGTGGGTCCCCCAACAATTGGAGCGGGAGCTGTCTCTGACTCTGTTGCCTGACTTTGCATCCCTTTACCATAGCTGGACTGCCTCACCTGACCTCGGTGAGAGAGGATGTGCTTAGTCTTGCTGAGACTCGATGTGCCAGGGTGGGTTGGTAGCTATGGGGAGGCTCCCCTTATTTGAGGCAAGGGGAAAAAGGGTGATTGGAGGAGCTGTGGGAGGGTGGGACTGAGAAGAGAGGAGGGAGGGGCTGGAATCAGGCTGTAAAGTGATTAAATAAATTAATTAATGAAAAGAAACACACATACACACAGATCTATAGATCTAAAGGGAGTTTCCAGTCGCATGAACCAAAGCACAGCAAGATTCATTGGTAAAGTTAATGAAAGCATATGAATCATTGTGACAAGAATGATTTCAGGGACTTGATGAATATAGCCGGGCTTGAGCTTTGAAGTTAGTTACAAAGGAGAGAGGGAGCAGTGGAAACACAAAAATTCTGAGTAAGGGATTTATTTAGAATCCCTATCCTGCAATATTCGGCCACAGTCATTGACAGGGCTGTGTGAAAACAAAGAATGGCAGGTTTCAACAGCAGCTACCCTGAGAAATTCTGCTAGACTTTTCATGCACAGGTTAGTTAATGATATATGTACTAATACTTACATATAGTACTGTGTCTTTGACTTGTCATATTCTAAATATCAAATGAAGAAAACAATAAATTCTATTTGTGTTAAATGGTTTTTATCCCAGATACTCTAAATCGGTTAGAAGAAAAAGTAGGGAAGAGCCTAGAACTCATGGGTACAGGAGACAACTTCCTGAACAGAACACCAACAGCACAGGTTCTAGGAGCAACAATCAATAAATGGGGCCTCATGAAGTTGAAAGGCTTCTGTAAAGCAAAGGACACCGTCATCAAAATGAATGCCTACAGATTGGGAAAGAATCTTTACCAACCCTCTACCTGACAGAGGGCTAATATCCAGTATAAGTAAACAACTAAAGAAGCTGAAAAGCAACAAACCAAGTAATCCAATTTAAAAATGGGGAACAGAGCTAAACAGAGAATTCCTGATAGAGGAATATCGAATGGCAGAGAAAAACTTAAAGAGATGCTCAACCTCATTAGCCATTAGGGAAATGCAAATCAAAACGACTCTGAGATTTCACCTTACACCCATCAAAATGGCCAAGATCAAAAACTCAAGTGACAACACATGCTGGAGATGTTGTGGAGAAAGGGGAACCCTCCTCCATTGCTGGTGGGAATGTAAACTGGTACAACCACTTTGGAAGTCAATCTGGCGCTTTCTCAGACAATTAGGAATAGTGCTACCTCAAGACCCAGCTATACCACTGCTAGGTATATACCCAAAGTTTGCTCAAGTACACAAAAGAGATATTTGCTCAACCATGTTTATAGCAGCTTTATTTGTAATAGCCAGAACCTGGAAACAACCCAGAAGTCCATCAACGGAGGAATTGGTACAGAAATTGTGGTATTTTTACACAATGGAATACTACTCAGCAATCAAAAATGAGGAAATCATGAAATTTGCAGGCAGATGGTGGGATCTAGAAAATATCATTCTGAGTGAAGTATCCCAGAAGGAGTAAGACAAACATGGTATATGCACGCTTATATAGACTTATAAGATATGATAAACATAATGAAATGTATACACCTAAAGAAAATAAACAAGAAAGAAGACATGGGGTAAGATGATAAATCCTCACTTAGAAAGACAAATGGGATGTGTATTGGATGTATGACAGGAGTCTACCGCAGAAGGCATCTGAAAGACTCTACCTAGCAGTGTTTCAAAGCAGACACTAACACTCATAACCAAACCTTGAGCAGAGTGCAGGGAATCATATGAAAGAAGGGAAGTTAGTATGACCTGGAAAGGATAGGATAGGAGCTCCACAAGGACCAAATATATCTGGGCACAGGGGTCTTCTCTGAGACTGACACTCCACCAAGGACTATGTATGGATATAACCTAGAACCTCTGCTCGGATGTAGCCCGTGGTAGCTCAGTAACCAATTGGTTTCCCATAGTAAGGGAAACAGAGACTATTTCTGACAGGAACTCAATGGCAGGTTCTTTGACCTCCCCAACCCCCCAAGGGAAGAACAGTCCTGCTAGGCCACAGAGGAGGACTTTGCAGCCAGTCTTGGAGATACCTGATAAAACAGGGTCAGATGAAAGGGGAGGAGATCCTCCCGAATCAGTGGACTTGGAAAGGGGCAGGGAGGAGATGATAGAGGGAGGGTGGGATTGGGAGGGAATAAGGGAGCAGGATACAGCTGGGATACAGAGTTAATAAAATGTAACTAATAATAAAAAAAATTAAATTAATTTTTAAAAATGGTTTTTATCCCCTCCTTTGGAGCAACAGTGTTGTTTATAGAATGTCTATTACTTTTAATTCTAATAAAAAATTAGAAAAAGCCATAATGCATGCTGGGAGCTTATAGGAAGATGAAATTATTGAGAACTAAGTGCTTAGATAATTATCCAAATTAAAGCCCACATACTCATTTTTTAACATTTTAATATAGTGATAGAAGTAGGCTGTTGATTGAAATGGAAAACCCATGCATGGTACTTGATTCGAGTATGAGTCTCTGGGAAGACCCTTGTGTTCAAATGTTCTGGTTCTGTTGCTCTCCTTGTGGAGTTCCTGTCCTCTCCAGATCTTACTATTTCCCACTTCTTACATAAGATTCCATGCACACTGCCCAACAGTTGGCCATAAGTCTCAGTGTCTGCTTTGATAGTCTGCAGGGCAGAGCCTTTCAGAGGCCCTCTGTGGCAGGTTCCTAGTACCATACATGGAGATAACCTAGAAGCCTTGCACAGATGTAGCCCATGGCAGTTTAGTGTCCAAGTGTGTTACATAGTAATGGGAAGAGGGACTGCCTCTGACATAATCTGATTGGCCTGCTCTTTGATCACCTCCCCCTGAGGGGGAACAGCCTTACCAGGCCACAGAAGATGACAATGAAGCCACTCCTGATAAGATCTGATAGACTAAGATCAGAAGGAAGGAAAGGAGGACATCCCCTATCAGTGGACTTGGGGAGGGGCATGTGTAAAGAAGGGGGAGGGAGGGTGGGATTAGGAGGGGAAGAGGGAGGGGCTTATGGGGGGGATACAAGGTGAATAAAGTGTAATTAATAAAAAAAAAAGAAATTGAAAACCCGAGGTTTGCAATCCTACGTATAAAAGAATCTAAATTTAGTGTTAAATTGCACTGTGAAATTTAAATATTACTAAAACTCTCCAAGCCTCAGTTACCTCACATATGAGCCAGCATAAAACAAATCTATGTTATAGTATTGCTTAAGAGAAACGATGCTATAAAACTACTTGAGTTGGTACATTACAGGTATTTTTCTTGATTGTAATGTTATCCTTGTAGACACTGTTACGTTACAAGTTTATGTATCACAAAGCTTGTTATATTTTCTTAGGCAGGTATGTCAGTAGATCTTATATGATGCATAAGTTTCATTTTAAATATTTTATTATTTAAGTTGGGAATATCATTCTAATTAATTCATATTTTATGTGATTATTATCTTCTCTAACTTTGGCTTAGGAGGTCTTTGGTAATGATGTGTACATTACTGATTAGTGACTTCTCTAGAGTAATTGTATTTTCTAGTGACTAAAAGTGTAGCACATGGAAATAATATCTTATTTTCATTGCAGACCAATAGAAAGTGGAAAGTTATTCCATGTCACAATTCAATGGAATGGTCCTGGTTACCAACAGGCCTTTCTAATAAATTTCTTCGTTATGGAGGGAACCCAAAATCTTATTGATTATATTTGTAGTCTTTGTGTAGTAGAGAGCAAAGCAAAATGAAAGTCTAGTAGGTGTGTGAAAAAATATTTTCAGAAAAATATGGACGTTTTATTATAGAATTTTCATTTTTTTATGTTTCTTTATGATACTAATGTAATCTATGGCCTTTACTGCTCCACGTTAATTGTCAAACTGACAAACTCTTGGATCGCCTAAGAGATGAGCCTCTAGGTATGCCTGTGGAAACGCTTTTGATTGTATAAATTGAGGTTGGAAGAACTGCCCACTGTGGTGACGCCATTTCCTGGCTGGGCTCCTGTTCAGAAAGGGAACACGAGGGGCAGCATGTCTCATTTCTGTCTCCACTTATTGACTGTGAATGCAACGTGAGAACCTGTCCCGTAATCCTGCTACCGTGACTTCTCTGTGATTGTACAGTATAACCTCAAACTGTGAGCTCAAATAAGCCCTTCCGCTTAATTTTCTTTTGTCAGAGCATTTTATCACAACAGAGGAGAAACTAAGAGAGAAATCAGTACCTGAAAGAGAAGTGGGGTGATGGCTGTATAGACATAATAATGTAGCTCTGTCATGTTTGGAGCTAGGTTATCACTGAAACATACCATAGTTTGGTGCTTTCAATTACAAAAGCCCTAGAATTCTGGAAAGAGAACTTAATGGCCATTTTGCTGGGATTTTGGGAGACAAAAATGCTAAGAAAAATAAGGACAATGTAGGCCTGGCTCATGAAGTCCCAAAGAAGTAGGGGGCTTCCACGCGATGTTTTGATAAAGAATCTGACTGCAGTCTATCTGTGTCCGGAGACCCTGAGTGAAGCTGAATTTAAAGACAATCGGCTAATTTGCTTAGTGGAGGAAGGGATTATGAACAAGCTTACAATTTCACACCAACAGTGCCGACAACAAAGCACCCACAATTGTTCAAGAGAACAATCTCCACTGAAGAGAAAGATGGCACTCCGCACTTGAACAGTGACTTTAAGATAAAACCTGCTCATTAAAGGTTCCAATTTATAAAAAAAAATGAAAATGTACATATGTTGTCAGTTGTTCTGAAGCTAATTACTTACCCTCTGTGTAAACCTGCCTAAGTTGTTGTGCCTGATTGGCTAATTAAACAACCTATATCTGGGAGGGCAGAATGGGGTAGGCGTGGCTAAGGTTTCCTGGCTTTGGAGAATCCCAGGAGGAATCATGGGAAGAACCAGACTGATGAGAAGAAAGGAGGGAGGAGGACACCAAGATGGTTTATCCTGGAAAAAAAAACAAAAAAACAACCATGTGGATCCTGGAGAAAGGATCCCAATATTGACATGAAAAGGCTCAGATGAAGAATAAAAGCAAGTATTTATAAGATTATGGATGGAAGATAGGATGGTTAAGGAGGATGGCATTGGACGGGATTAGGAGATGGATAGTGAGGTGATTTAGACAGCATAGGTAGGAATATTTGCCAGGCCCAAGGTAAATAAAGCAATTATAAAATATAACAGGTGTCTGTGTCTTATTATTTGTGTAGCGGGTTAGATAATGCCCCCGTGATAATCTTAGGGCTAATAACAAACATTATATAGCTGAACACTCACTTTTTTTTAGAATTTACTACAATATTAATTGAAGGAGAAAGCCCGAACTGAGAAAGTAGCTGAGGGAGTTCCCTGTTCCTCAAAAACAGGAGCTTAGGAGAGAGTTTTCCCAAGGTCAGCACACAGAAGCTGACATAAGTGTGGTCCAAGCATTGCAAGTCTATCTAATGATGGCAGTGTCATCTACATGGTGTTGGGCTAGGGGCATGAAAGACAAGGTTGCAAGTGTCCTGCTCCAGCCAGTGGTTTCAGAGGGCAGCTGAGGCCAGGCAATGTGTGGCAGGACCCATCTCTCTGCCAGGAGGTCTTCAGAGACCACTGTGGGAGGCCTAGGTTGAAGCAGAAACTCCAGGATATTTGAGATGCCAAGAACTTGTAATATTTACAATGGAGACCCATGAAATGGACTGATGCTGGGCCAAGACAGAGGCTATGTGCACTGCAGGTGGCAGAGCTGGAGGGGTGAAACATGTTCAAAACAAAATTCATTATCTCAGATGACATTTCAAGTAAAAGTTGAAACTACAGAGCTTAGCTTGAGGTTTCTAGAAAAATCCACATGTCTGGAAATGAACAAGGTACAGTCACAATGTGTGTAATGGAAGGTCTTAAATGGATGAGAATAAAAGGATTTTGCTTATAACAATTCGTAATATCTATTCCTGGTCAGCCTCAAAGTACTGTGCAAGCCAGCAGAAAGTAAGGCTACTTTGAGAAAGAAGCAGAGATAATAGTAAACCCAAGGAAAATGAGATTTGCAGGCACTTTGGAGTATTTTGCAGATGGCATTTAGTATTTTTCCAGCACGGTGTGAGGGGGTTGCTGTAAACAGCTCTGGACTAACAGAACTGTTTCCTTAGAGTCCCAAGGGAAAGCAGTTCTGAGCTTTGCAGTTCCTTTGTCTGCCAATGACATTCGAAACATCTGTTTTGCTAGGCTTGGTTATGCACACCTGTAACTCTGGCTCTTAGGACATCACAGCAGGACCACGAGTTAAGGCTCATCCTTAGCTACATAGTTAGTTTGAAGCTATTGGTCTGCATAAGACCATGTCTCAAAAAGGAAAAAAGAAAAAGAAAAGTCTGCCGTGGAGCCTCCTGGATTGTGGGTTTGCACTTGTTGTTCAGGGGTAGAATCAGAGTGCGGTAGCTGTCACTCTCTCTAAGTCTCCGACCCTGAGCCTGGAATAGGAGCAGAACATAGAGCTGAGGCACACGTTTCGGCATCTCAACATTGTCTAAAGGAGCTCACTCCACACCACAGACGAGAGTCACGTGTGCAGCGCGACTTCACTGTGAGTTCTTCCCTAGCACAGATGGGTGTTGAGGAGGCATTTCCCCAAAGATCCCATTTGTATGTAAATGTGAAAGAATGTCTGTTAAAGCTGTGGTCTTACCATGTGCCTTGTGCTGTGCATGGGGAGGAAGCTGGTTGAGAGCATTCCACTGATAGTCTGGCTGTGGGGAAAATAAAGCCCTGTTATAAAAACATAGACTTCAACAAAGGTAGCAGCACATTAAGATATAATTAAACTCTGTGGATTTTATTAAGCAGCCAATGTACAAATAAATCATTTTGAAACAAACCTTTTGCGAGTTTTCCTCATCTCACCTTACCTCAGGCCCTCTGCATATGCCTATCTAGAATTCCTGGGACTTGGGAATTATACATTTTCTGTATCTTTCCTTTCTCCCCATTTCTTCCTTTCCTTCTTTCTCTTCTTTTCTCCTCCCTCCCTCCCTCCCTCCAACCTCTCTCTTTTCTTGGCATTTCTGTTAACTTGACATAAAGTAGAATCACAGGGGAAGAGGAAACCTCAGCTGAGGCATCGCTTCCATCAGACTGACATGTGAGCATATCTGTGGGGCATTTTCTTGATTAACAATTGGTGTGGGAGAGCCTAGCTTACTGTGGGTGGTGCCAAGCCTGGGCAGATGGTCCTGGGATATAAGAAAGCAGGCTGTGGCGGCCATGGGGGACAAGAACCATTTCTTCATTGTCTTGGCTTTAGTTTCTGCCTCCAGGTTCCTGCTTGTGCTCCTCCTGTGGCTTCCTTCAGTGATGAACTGTGATGCAGATGTGTGAGCCACATAAACCCTCTCCTCCCCAAGTCGGTTCAGTCAGTGTCCTCCCAAGTTTACATTCATATGTTGGTTATCAGGTAACAAGGCAGCTGCACTGAATAAATGATACTTTATCATGTTGGTTAGTTTTATATCTTCTTGACACAATCCATAGTTATCTAGGAGGAGGAAAGCTCAATTGAGAAAAATGCTTGCACAGGATCTGGCGATAAGCAGGCCTGCAGGGCATTTTAATTAACCCATTGTGGGTTAATTAACCCATTGTGGGTGGTGCCAGCCCAGGCTGGTGGTCCTGAGTTCTATAAGAAAGAACGTTGAACAAGCTATAGGGAGCAAATGATTAACCAGCACCACTTCATAGTCTCTGCATCAGTTCCTGTCTCCATGGTCCTGTCCACTTGGAGTTCCTGCCTTGGCTTCCCTCAAAGAACTATGATTCAAGACACAGAAGCTGAATAACCCCCCCCCCATTTGTTTCTGGTCATTTTGTGTAATCACAAATTACAGATTAGTCCTAAGACACTTATTGTCCTAAATTGCCAAGAAAAGTTCTAAGCCAGAATTCTAATTCTTCTACTTAAACTCTTAGAATGAAAGTTTGCCAGCTCTTCTGTTCTATAGGGTTGGTCCAGCTTTCTGCCCACACTCACCATGCTTCCTTTTCCCGTTCCACCACAGATAATACAGGACTTAAACTGAATTATTTAACTCCCCCCTAAATACAATGCAAAGAAAATTAGCCAACAAGAAAAATTTGCAAGGTTGCCACAAGAGCAAATTATAGTGAACAGCAAATACAAGGAGCAGCAAAGCTCATATGTCATAGATTATTTAGTTATTTAGAAAGTCTGCCTTTGCTGCAGCTCACTCATCTCACCCCTTGGACACCTAAGCTCTTAGCTCCTCTGGCCCATGAAAAAGCTACAAGAGGAAATGAGATCAGCTCTGCTTCTTTATCTTCTCATTTATTTTCAGATGACTCAAGTAACACATAGTGCATGTGCGCCCTGGCCTTATATTCCAGGAGAACTGCCAAAAGCAGGTAATGATGTGTAATCTTATCAACATTATTAGCTGTGATTTCATTCAAGCTTAGGTGTAAAGAAAGATGAATTATTCTTCTAAAATTTACCTCAAGGTTGTGTTACACTGATTTCATTCGACAGAATTCTGTTTGAAATGTAAGCCTTTACATTGCCTTCATCAAATGTTGGCCTTCTTTGGTGATAACTCTGTGATCTGAAATTCCTTGCCTCTTCTAACTGACAGGAAAGGTTGCTACACCACAGGACATGGATTTCTTCCTTCCTCCTGTTAACGAAGATTGACAGAAGCAGCCAACCATCTCTATTCTTACATAAAGTTGACTTATTCCCTTACCTTGCATTTCCCAAGATTATCCAGTTTTCCAAACGGTAGGCCTAACTCTTTTTCCTTATGTTTCCCACAAGCTTAATTTACTTCCCTATCCCTGAGAGAAAAGTTTTAAGGAGTGATGGCTATGGTTGTAGAGCCCTGGAAGTGTCTCTGGTGGAGACTGAAGAGCAGAAGAGCAGGTAACAAAGAGAGTGTAGCTGCGACCAGTGACTGGCCACATCAAGGAAAGAAGCAGGTCCAAAAAGAGACCTCAGTAAGTTCCAGTGTCCTTCTGCCACCCAACAAATCCCATATGCTCCCACAGGAGAAAAGTTTGAGTTATACTCTCACACAAAAATAACCAGTGTTCCAGGCAACTGGAAAAATGTATTTCTCTAAGTGCTTTAATAGGAAAACCCTGTTTTAAAGTATCAGGGTTAGGGAATGATTACATTTTTCATAAAACCTAAGGGCAGGGAAAGTTATTTGTTTATTTCTAGATGCTGAAAATGTATGACCATTCCACCTGCATGAGGGCTCCTCCCATACTGGTAAAGCAGAGTAGAACCAAACATGTTGATCACAGGGCAGGAAATATTGCTATTCAGAACAACAGCAAGGGTGCTCTGGTTCTGACTCATTAAGGTTGATGGTCCAAATCAGTTCTATTTACAAATAATTATTCAACTGTCCTGGCAGACACAGGTACAAATAAGAACTTTAGTGAGCTACTTGGGTGTTCAAAGAAAATTCTTTTTTAACTGGAAAAGTTTAAAACTATTTTGTATGTACATAGTAATATTTATGGTAATTCAATACCAGTTTATAACTGTTTGTTTTGACATATTTGTTTGTCATAATTGTTTGTTTTGACAATAATAACTTTGTTTATTTTGTATGTTAAAATGTACTTTGGGTGATATCATATTTGATAATTGAGAATGGCCCATGTAAAATATGTTTTCTTCAGGAAATTAAAGCTCAGTTTGGTATCTTCTGTTTAATTTATTTATATCTGTATGTCCCATGAGTTCAGGTCCCAAGAACAATTGTCATGGACATGAGCCATGAGAACAGTGAAAACTGGAAGTTAGGTAAAGGAGACCCTCTTGTTTCAGAGACGTACATCACTTCTACCAAAAGAAACTCCTATACAGAAACTCATATGTTGGAAGAGGAAGTCTTACTCACTACATGCTCCCGTGGATGCGGGCCTGGGGATGCTGGCCTGGGGCTTTTGGGACCCATAAATCCCACAGATGGAAAACTAGGCCACAGTTACTGGTTGGGAGACACATCTGGGGAGAGTAAGAGTGTCAGTTTACTGGAAGTGAGTGAAATTGAGAAGCCACAATGATACTTGCTGTATACAACCAGCCTTTGTTTACATTTGAAGGCCTAGCCTAATCTAGCATGATACTTGCTCAAAACGATAAGTGCCAATAAATCTTAGACGTGATAGAAGTGTCTCATGAAGTAAGTCTTGCCTAAGATGACACTATCAAGGAAATTGTGAACAATTGAAAAGTATATACAGATAGCTTTGTTTATGCGTTCTCTTCAAACCATTAGAAACAGGGACTACACAGTGAGATTCCAGGCAGGCAAAGAAGAGAAACAATGTCCATTTAGAGAAGCAGTAAAGCAGGATGCTTCAATGACAGACGGACATTCTGTTTTCCAGATTACATTATGCAAGTAACTGACACCAAAGAAGCACATTTCTCAGACGCTTGTGGGTTTGCTTGAACATACTTGGACACGTCCTGTGAGCCTGTGAAAACTCTGAGAGTTACATGGATGTCTTGACTTCTCTGTAATTCCTTGTATTATCTATTTACTGGCATTTTTTAGGCATGGTGAAAACTGAGGATGGTTCTGGACCATCTATTGCATTAGCAGAAGAAGGTGTCATTGGGACCATGGGAAATGCTTTATGTATGGGCCAAGATGTCTATTTTAGTTGCTTGCTTTCCTAGTATTTCTTTCTCCATCTGACAAGATTTTGTTGTTGTTTTGTTTTTGGATTTTGGTTTTTTGAGGCAGGGTTTCTCTATGTAACCTTGGCTATCCTAGAACCAGCTCTGTAGACCAGGCTAACCTCGAACCCATAGAGATCTGCCTGCTTCTGCCTCCCACTGCCATGCCCACCCTTCCAGCTGACAAGATTTTTCTACAGGAAAAAAAAGATTTCAATTCATTAGTTCTAAAGTTGACCTTGACCCAGCTATGAGGACACTCAGATGCCCAAGGGTGGGCGTGCTGCCAGCACTAAAGCCAACTGAAAGAGACTGCACCAGCTTGTGATATGCTGATTCTATCTTGAAATTCCCAAATGCAAGTTAGAAAGTCAGATAACTGTCAGTTGTTATACAAATTTGTCAGGTCATATCATTCTGTCTCGGTAAAGCTATTTAAATATAAACACAGACTCTTCCACCACTTGCTAAATGATACTGACATTGATTAGCCTGACATTAGGACGCTTGCTGTCTCTCTCCGTTTGAGCAGTATGGTGTGTGTTAACACAGAACAACCGCTGCTCTGCACAGTCTGGCCTCCTCATGCCTCTCTGCAGTACAAGAGCATCTTCACCTGAGTGGCGAGGACACTGGGACACAAGATGGATTTGTTTAGTCACTCAGCTTTGCTTTATGTCTTCTCACTATTTAAGGTCCACCTTCATCCTGCAAAGTCAACAGCCTGGGATCTTTCCACACTTGACACACTTTGAGGAAGCTGGCTTCTGACAAGTTAGTCATTCCGTTAACATCCTGTGTCCATGTTCTGCCTTCCTATAAAGGATGGTCACATGTCCCTGTCAACGCACTTAACAAGGACCATCAAATCACCTCCTGCGCCTTTTCATGAGTTATACTACTATTTTGGAACAATGAATAAGATATTAAAAAATGACTAGGCCGTCAAAGCTTGAAAGAAAAATTCTAGTAGATTTAAGATATTAGATCTGAGGATGTTTCTTAACTTGTAAGCATAATTTTTGCTATACTGTACTATATTACTTAGGTAATTTTTTATTGATATAAATAAAAATTACAGATGTCATGGGAATAAAAGTTACTTGCAGGTCATTCTCTATAATGTCAAGCAGATGGATATACCTTCTTGACTGGATCAGAGCTCTGTAACAAGGAGTACATGGCCAAACCTCAACAAGTTATCACCATGTGAATTTAATATAGTAGGAATGAAATATGGTAGGAAATAAAATAATTTGTGTTCAAACAAAATGAATTAAAGTAACTTTGCATGTAAGAAATAAATGAGAGTGTAATTTGTTCACTAAGAATAATTAGAACTTTTCACCCATTGTTGTGTTACTTATTAGACTGAATAAATGATTTTCATAAAATTATCTAATTACATTTTTATCCCTTTTAACTTAAATTTCTTATTGCATAAAATAATTTCTAATTTCTTAGAAATGGTTCTACCAAAATAATTCACATGTATAACTTGGAATTTCACATCAGTGCTGAAAAAAAAAGAGTCCAGAAATAAAATTTAATTCACAATCTATTATAAATTAAGAAGGAAAGAATGATTAATACTTTAACATTTAAGAGGCTGAAAATTTTATGAAGCTAAATGACCAGCAGAGCAGGTTTCACGCCAATTCTGTCCTTATTGAAAGGTATGACATAGCTTTCAAGTAAAATGTTTTGGCTCTTTTAAATATAAATCACATTATTTAAATGTGTGTGTGTGTGTGTGTGTGTGTGTGTGTGTGTGTGTGTGTGTGTAAGATATGAAAATGGGAAAGAAAGCCATGAAAGGAGAAGAAATCTTATGGGAGAAAGGACAGAGGCAAAAGTCATATGAGATGAAAACATGGCTGTAAGAGAAGGGAAGCACTTGAGATGAGGAACACTAAGAAGAAGAAAACAGGCAAAAGAGGCAGATGTGAATTTACTCATCAAAACAGCACAATGGAAGCTTTTACATTGTATGTTAACTTCAAAATTAATAGAAAGGGGACATTACCTACATTTTCTTTAATTAACATCAGCATTTACCTATCGTGGTAATTTCCTGAGTCTAGTTTTAATATACTCTATTACATTTAACATGCTTACATTTAATATACTCTATCTCATGAAACTGACTTTCTTGAAAGCGCAGTTCTGTTAAATCTGGAAAGCCACTGAACAAAGCCTGGGATTTCACTAGTCATGTGCATGGCATTTAGAAATATGTATGCCTTGGAAGGCAGGGACATTCCAGCACGGCCCTTCAAAGAAAAAAAGCTTCAAAACAGCTTGCCTGTGTTTGAGTAGTAAGTAGTTAAACTCTTGTTCTACCAAGATAAATATTATAAGAAAAAGATCAGAAGAAATCTTATTTCATAAATAGTCTCTGGGACCCAGGGTTGGGTAATTCTTTAATATGCTTAAGTTAAAAAGGAATTTCTAGTGGTTTCTATCTCCTTATAAGAATGATATCATCCCCAGTAATAACCTCTTTAAAACTGAGTGTCAATCACCAGAATTCAAAAGAGCTTGAGGATTAAAAATATAAGAAAATGAAAAAAAGAGTACACGTATGCTTCATGAATGTTCTTTGTTCTAACATATGACAGAATTCAGTCTGCCCAAAGTGGACTGAGAACATATTTTTCCTCTTAAACATTTAATTTATTTCCAAAAAAAGACACTATCTGTGCTTTTCCAAACTAAAGTATTTTTAACCCCTGCTCATGAATATTTCCTCACAGTGGAATATTGAGATACCTATGATTATAATTTTATCTTTAGTTGTTTGGAGACCCCAAACCCTTTATTCTTGAGCACACATTAGGAACTCAAAAGTAAAGCAGCATAGATGGCTTTCAGAATGTGCCTTTACTTATTATTTTGATCCATCTTCCATTGTGGACCACTGGCCAATGGAAGTTTTAATGTCAACACTATTTCAAGGTCTAAAACAGGGCCACCTGGCAATAGCTCCAAAGTGAGGCCATCGAATTCCACACACTGCAAGTATTCCATGTGACACTTGGTGGTGTGACAATTATAGTTGCTTAGTTAGAAACAAAAATGGTTGAAATGTAAACTAAGGACGTTAGCAATAGAGTCATCCAAACACTGAAGAGACGGGTTTTGGTTTTCTCTCTGCTATTATGAACCAGGGAACACCTGCCACTGTCTGCGTTACACCTGAACTAAACCACTTACCCAGATACTTGACCTTGCTGGAAAAGAAGATCAGAATTTACCACTAAATTTTGAAGATCATCACTGTCCTATGACATAGTAAGAAAGTCCACTTGGTGAGCTTGAGAGAGGTTAGGGCAGTGGGGGGAGGAAGCTGATGTCCAAAAGAAAACTATTGGTCATCTACTCACAGATGGGAAGAGCTGAGCTACCCTGCTTGTCAGCGAGTAAGTCAGTGAAAAGGATTCTTTTTAAAACTACACGTACTGGAACCTTCAAGACGACTCAGTAAGTGGTAAGGTATCTGCCTCTGAGTCTGAAGAACCCATGTAGTAGAAGGAGAAAACCAACTCCCGAAAGCGGTTCTCTGATTTCCATCTGAGTCATGTAATATGTGTGCATGCACACAAGCATACAAATAAATAAATGTCGCTAAATTAAAACAAACAAACAAAACAATACCATCCTTACTACCAGTCAGCTAGAAGCCAGCAGCTGCAGTAATAGAATGGCCCTGTTGCCACCATCTTCTGAGAAGGTTCGAGTCTGAGCTAGTAGCATTGTAGAAATAAATAAGGAGACTCCCTAGACTCAATGCTGACAGAATTTTATACCAGGTTAGGTGATCGATCCTGGGTGAACCCCCTTAACCCTTCTGAAATTCGATTCTTTCTCTTATGAGTTCTTCTATGAATAGTGGGGCTGAAGTAACCCATCTCCATTCTTCCTGTCGCATTTTAAAATTAAATAACTCTAACTAAATGTGAAAGCTTTGCTACACTTTCAATAGTACACTTACAAACATGTTTAAAGGCACATAAACGGCGAGCCCTGTGTTCTCCCAGTGAGCACACCACTTCCAGCCTCTTACCTGCTGCTGGTGACTTTCCACCTCTGTTCTCATCTCCGCGTGGCTGCACCTGCACTTCCCCGAGTCCTCGGAAAATGAAGCACTCCCAATTGTCAAGGCATGCTGAAGAGCCTACGTTAAGAAGAAAGCACACTGTTGCTTGGAGGGTTACAGCCATCTCTGCAATTCTTTCATGATTGTCACAACCCCCTCCAGTACAAGAGGAGGCTCGCAACATGGTTGACTAGCTTCTTTTCTTGGTTGTTTTTTGTATATGTGAATGTTTTCCAGATCTCTGTCTTCTGAGTGATGATGTGTATGGTATTCAGCCTCCATTATTTTAAAGTGAATCACTCATGTTGGCCTCCCTGTCTCCTAGCCTCAAAGAGAGAAGAGCCTTCTGCAGCATATTTTCTATCTGTGCTATTCAAATTTTGGTGGCATCTACAGGGGCAGACATATCCTCCCTGGACACTCTATCCAGAGGTTTTGAATCGGTAGGTCTAAGAGGGATAAAAAAACAGTGCTGTATAACTATGCCATATCTCCAAGGAAATCTCTACCAAGTGCCCATTTGTACAACCACTGCCTCTAGCCCCTGTTGTGTTTCTCTTCTGCTCTGTCCTTTTCTAGCATTCCATTCCCTGACCTAGCCGGCCATATTTATGTTTTATCAAAACATTTATTTACTCATGACTGTGTGGGATGGTATGTGCTATAACTTTATGATTTTGCCATTGGATGAGGAGGCAAAGACAAGCTAGTACTTGTTAGTGAATTCTCAATCCTTTCTCATCAGTCCATGGTGCTTTATGTACAAACTTACATTATATAAGAACAGCGGTGCACACCTTTAATCCGAGCACCCAAGGAGGCAGAGGCAGGCAGATCTCTGTGAGTTCCAGGCCAGCCTGGTCTACAAAGTAAGTCTAGGACAGACAAAGCTACACTGAGAAACCCTGTCTCAAAAAAAAATTAAAAATATAAGGATATCACCTCTTGTTTGGAGACTTACAATTCATGATGAGTTTAATAAAAATAATTGTTAACATTGTGATAAATGCTCTCATCCATGGGTGTCCTCAGCACCACAATTTGACAACTTACTAATTAGTTAACCTCTGGACTCAGAAACAGTTTATCTCAGAGGTCTCTAACTTCCCTTCCTTGGTGAACAGCTTACAAAACTTAGTGGGGCTAATGGACAATCTTAGTGGAGCAGCGTACTTCTCTTATTACTACAGAGAGCTGTCAAAAAGGCTGGAAGAAAGAGCCAGCTTATAGTCTTGAATAGATATTGTCAGAAATTAGGAATTTCCTAATACTGAGTTTTGGAATCTAAATATACCACCTAGTCTGATGGGAGTGTTAATTTTCACAACTTTGCAAGAGAAAATGAAGGGGTTGGCTCAGGATCCCCAAGACCAAGTTCTCAGCACAAGGAGATGTATTTGCCCCAGAAAAACACAGGCAGGGAATAAAAGACAAGAGATAGAGAATGAGGGGTAAAGGGAAGGGAACAAGGGAGGGGGTAAACAGGTATTTGTCCCCGGGGTGGGGAGCAAAGGACTGCCTCTGGATAGAGAAGAGACAGGCATGGCTCATAGAAATATGTCTAAAGGGAAAAGGGAAAACCCCATGTTAGGATAAGTGTTCAATTTTAATCGGTCCTGTTAGTTAGGTGAGCCAAAGGGGGCTTTTGATTACTGGACTTCCAGCTATTTTGATAGCTGGACCTCAGAAGGAGGAAGTAACCAAATAAGGTAATAGACCTTGGTGGCTAGCTTTGAAAATGTAATCTAACGGTTTTTAACAAGGCAGAGGAGATGAGCAATAAGGGCAAGGCCTGCCAGAGCCACATTTGCTGTGCTCAGGCTGGCTAGAGTCCCTTTAGAAACTGCTGCTGTTGCTCTTGATGTTGTTTTGTTTTATGGTTTTATACCTTCTTCCTCTAGGAGAAAATTGAAGAACAAAGTTGTTAATAAATCATTTTTTGTCTTAATTTACTTACTATTTGTGATGGTGTATTGGGCATCCTTACAAGTGTTAAAGCCCTCAGTTCTTTTGTAACACGTACAAGCTGCCTAATTCTAGGAAATATAGTGAAAGTTAAATAACAATGTTAAGCTGTGTGAACAATAGTAGAGAGAATCCAGGAATGAGCGACAGTAATCAAATATGTCAATGGGGTGCCCAGTACCTGTGACTAAACTACTTCTGTAGATCGTCTTATTTTACTTCCTGGTTTACCTTTCACTGCTATTCTGGAAATTTTAAAGTGAGTCATGAATGAAATGTGAGTTGAATCAACGTTTGTTTCATCTTGGCACTTTCCAACTTCCTTGAACCTGTTCTAGATTAGTCATTTTCACTATCGGTTCAGATACACTAAATAATCCATCCATTGCCAAAATGATGAGGTTGCAGACAAGTTAATTTGCCCTCAGTGGCACTGACTTGACTGGGCTCAGTTCTCACTCTGGTTAAATATCTACCATATCTAAGAACTTGATATTGGCAAAATCCTTGGGTATTTTCTTCAAAGTAAATGAATTGAATTAAGTACAAGCACACATTTGAAAAGTTCATGCTAATTACTTGTGTTACTGTGTGTTTCTTGCTGTTATTTTTAGCCTTTGTGCCTTTGCTGAATGAGTGGGTTATCAGCTAAAGGTTGCCTCTAAATTCATGTGCTGGGGTTTACCCAAAATATCTCCATCTTTACTACTATAGTTCAAAGAAGAAAAGAAAAGTATGCATCATAAAATCCAAACATCTGAGCACTTAAGAGCCTTAGCGTTCATATCAGGCTATTCCCAACTGCTGCCAATCCAACTGTTACCAGCTTAACTTGTGCATTATCTTTTCTCCCTATGGTTAAAAAAAAATAACCTCTTGTATAGATAACCCTGCCAGGGATCTGAGTCCCTTGCGATTATTTCACAGGCCTATCTCTATGAGGAAGAAGAAACTACTACAAACCAGACAGAAATGAGGAATATCCCTTTCCAGGCCAGCCATTCCTCTTGGATCTAATGAGACAGTGACAGCAGCCATGTTGACCAGGCTTGACCAGGCAATGGCATCCACAGCTGATGGCCCTGAATCCCTCCCTCCAGGGACAGATGAACTCTCTTGCTGAGGTCGAATGACTAGGAATTGTGTGTGTGTGGCGGGGGTTGGAGGACCAGACTTCCATAGCATTGGGAGCACAATGTTCTATCTATGTATCAAATGTTGTCTGAGACCAATGTTAATACCCTCAAAATGCTCTACGAACTTGCTCTTGAGATTTCAACCCCACTCAACAATTAGGTTTGTTCAATAATAATTTGCTTTCCTAGCCCCTACCCCTTCATTAGCTCTCTGATTGCGCTGTGCCTTGAGGCTAATACCGTTTCTCTTCCAATTTTTAAAACAGCAGATAGGAGCATTGCAAAAATCACTGCCAAATGAGTTCCAGTTCAATACCAAGCCGTCCCCAGCTTAAGGGACGGTTTGGGGCCATGGTGACCGCTCTCCATTATAAAATAAAATAGGGAAATATGTCAGGAAACCCTGCTGCTAAGTTTGAAGTCTGACATTACCAGAACTCTCTGAGCTTGGTGCGAAATGGCATAGCAGACTCTCGGACTCCCTTTGTAGGCAAAGCTTTCCCTTTTCTGCCTGGAGGTATTCCAAACCCCATACCCTTTACCTGAGGAATGTCAGTAGCCCTTAGAGTAACTATAGGTCCAACTCCCATCAGCAAGCACCTGAGATTCCTGAACTACTTCCCTATGCTGATGAGGAATCTCAGCACTTAGCCTCTCAGCCAATGACCTTCATCCACCCCAGTTTCTCCACCCCTCCCCAAAGTCTGTATAGTCTCCTCACCCCCAGAAGAAAGTTGATCTGTCTCCCTGCAGCTGATTCCTGAGGTTCATTCCCACTGTGCTCACCGCCTCCCCACTACCTCTGCTCCCTTCATCCTAGGGAACTGATGGCCACGATGCCTGGGGCGCCTGGGAGAGCCCCCACACCCAACCACCTGCCACTTCAGCTCCAGGAGATCTAGTGCCCTGAAGTCTGAGGGGAGTGCATACACACCGTACACATAAAGACAGACAAGCACACATAAAAATAAAAATGAAGAAATTTAAGTTCAATAGTAATAATAGTAATATTAATGATGTACATCTCATTATGACTTTACATCTAGGCTTTTAAGTGACAGTTTCGGTGGAGCAGAGTAGGATGAAAGCAAACTGTTACCGGCTTAACTTGTGCATTGCTTTTTCTTCCTATGGTTAAAGAAAAAATAATCTTCTGCATAGATAACCGTGTCAGGGATCTGCGCCCCTTGTGATTTCAGTATTCTTTTATGTATTTTAAGTATTCTTTTATGTTCTTTATCATTAATCATAGACAATAAATTATGTGTTATACTAATGTGATACCTTAGTGATGGCTCTAAGGTGAAAAATTAGTTGATACATATACTGTAGACTTACTAATTAAACTGATTAAGTAAATCATTCATTCATCCTTTCACCACTCAATAAAGATTTAAGAACGTTGTGTGACAAAGGCCGCGTCCTAAACACTCCAGAAATGTCAGTGACCAAAGTAGTAAAAGTTAAGGCTGACTGACTTGTTTTACCAAGCCTTCCTTCCATGAAGACACAGAGAAACTGTATTTTACAGCTGCTTTGCTATATAACTGTATAATGTTTCTATAAATATAATATTATACATAATATATAATATGTCTTTAACCTAAAACGATTTTTCTTCTACTTTAAAGAGAAACAAGGTACATCTCTAAACCCTTACATGCACTGTGATCACACATTGTATTTACTCTGGTAACCAGTGTTTCTAACATGCCCAGGCCTACATCAAGGAGCTCATAACCAACAGTGGATCAATAGAGAAAGGATGGTGATGTTAGAGATTGTTACATACTGGGGAGCAGTCATAAATATGAAAAAAATTAAAGTAGGTTGTATCCAGGGTGAGGGCATATAATTTTAGTCATGTGGGAAGAAAAATATTGAAAAGGTCATACCTGTGTAAAGACACAGATTTTGTTAGGATTATTTTTTTCTTAATGAGATTTTATGTTTTTACGTACCAAACTGCAAAGTTACATTTTCCTATGGAGATACGGCTGCCTGGCCTGGAGCTTGCTATAGAAAGCAGGCTGGCCTGCACTTGCGATAAATCTACCCGAAAGTTGAGATTACTGATGTGCAACACACGTGGCTTTTCCTTGAATTTAAAGATACTCTGTCAACCATAATCACCAACACAGAAAAATAACATGTGTACATGGAAATGAACCAAAATACAAAACTCTTGAATGTTTATATGCAGCTGGTTTTTGTTGTTTGGTTTTTGGTTTGTTTTTTTTGGGGGGGGGGATTATGTATTTATTTGTTTGTTTTTGCCTTTATGGCAAATTGAACTGTTTTATTGTTGTTTTGCTTTCATATGGCAAATTGAACTCTTTTTTTTTTTCTTTTTTGCCTTCTTTAGGCAAAATGAACTAGGGCTTTAAATGTAATCACAGTTAACCTACTTCCTTCTGATTCTTGAGGAGTAATTTTTCTAGGAGAGGATAAAAGAAAAAAAGACAGATATTTGCCCTGAACATTTTCTTTCTCTCTAAAGGGTAAAATACAGTTTATGCAGCCTTCTTTGCCTTTCTGCTTTCTCTTGGAGAATGACTCGTGCTATAAGCAGACCTAATACCAAATCTGGTTTGGAAGCATCCTGCCAGGGAACCAGCATGCGGCTCACCTGGCTATACACAGCACCTCTCAGCGCGAGCTGCCACGCAGTCCAAGCTTATAGGACTGAGCACATTTTAAAGGCCATTCATCTACTCTCTCTTGTTGCAGATAATTTCTGTGACTTTGGTCATGAAATACCTAAATGAGTGACGCATAGCTTAGCTCATCCACACAGCTCAACATGCCTGTGTTTACACTTGGCTTAGCTCTTGGATGAGCAACAGTATAGGACTTATGTTTTTGTGCCAAGCTAGTATTCTCACTCCCCCAGATATCACATCAGTCCATGAAACAACACACACACACACATATACATACACACATATGCACATATGCCCACATACATATGCATACACACATGTACATATACACACATATACACACTTATACATATACTCATATACATATACACATACACACACATATATACACATATTATATGCATACATCACACATGTATAATACACACATACACACACATACATGCATACCCACTATACACATATATACACATATACAAACGTGTGCCCACATTCACGCACTCACTGTCCTTCTCTTACCGCAGTTCAGTTTCTCTTCTGAGCTTAGTTATTGTGCCACTGGTGTGCCCCCACAGCCCTGCTGCAGGCTCCCACTCACCCCATACATCAGACATCTCAGCCTTGAATTTGGCATGCATCCATACATCATGCATGCATCACACCTCGCTCTGTAGCCATCCCTTTAAGGCACAGCTTGCTTCCTCAGGAAGCTTTTGTGGTTGACCAAGAGATACGTATTGTTCGCAAACACCCAGTGCCACTGTGTGGTTCTTTAAAAAAAAAAAAAAAAGTTCTCACTGACGTCTGTAATTTCCCTTCATTTCTCCTTTTCATGGCCCACTGCAAGGACAAAAATTTCCTAACGCGTCCCAGCCAAATATGGCTACATGCTGTGGCTAGGTGGTCCATGTAAAGCAAGCTTGCATCCTCATCAGATGCAAGCTTATCCACACTGTGGTCACACTCCTGTTGTAATTCAGGAGGACTCCAGCTGAGGCCTTGGGGGAGAGTCAGGGGTGACCCTCCCTGCTATCTCTGATCCGGTACCTTATTGAGTCGTTTAATTTCACAGGCATAATGTTCTTTCTTCCTATTTGCCAGAGCATTGTTTTCCTTCAACAGCTTGTTCTCCTTCTTCAGTGCTTGTAATTCTTCCCTTAGGCTGTTGTTTTCCTTCTGAAGAAAAGGACAAGAAAACACAACCCAAATCAAAATTACCAAAGGGAAAGGGAAGGAAAGAAATCCTAAGAGACCGGTTGTTTCTGGCAGTCGTCTCCCAAACATAAGCAAACAAGAGCTGCAAGGTTTTCTCTAATGTTCCTTTTGAGCAATTTTCTTCCAGTGGAGGACAGGGTTACTTAATGCTCCTGTGGTGGTCCCGGGGGCGGAAGGAATTAAAAACCCTAATCCTCAATGCAATAGTCTGAGGAACAGTCCTGTTTCTAAGGGAGGACTGGTTAAAAACATTTAAAAGGCCTAAGGGGGGGGGAGTGTAAGCATCGCAATAAACTGATACTAAACACCTCAAGGCCAACACTGCACCATTCAATACCAGAAACAAGGACAATAAGTTCTAGACAAATAAAGACCTTCACTACAGATAAATACTGGCATAGCACTGTCACAGCTACTGCTCAAAGGCAGAAATCCAGCCTTGCCCCGCCAACATGCCTCAGACAATCTCCCAGCAGCTCACTGTTCCACATGAGTGAGGGCCCTGGTTCACACCTTCGCTTTATAAAACAGATAGCAAAATTCTGTGGAGTAAATTGGATCCTTACTGAGAATCCAGCCTAGAAAAATCAATACTGCAGAACAAAGGTAACTTGAGATGAGAAGCAGGTAAATAGGGGTTCAAATGTTATTTTCATCACATCCCAATCTAGGTATTAAATTGAAGGGATCAATTTTAGGCAACTTGTTTTCTTTCAAGGTGAAAGCATCTCATTAGCACTTACTTGAATAGGCTGAGCCTATGCGCTAAGATGACTCAGTCGTTTTCTAATTTAGCAGAGGTTAAGAACATGTTATTACGTTACATTGAGAAAATATTCCCGAGTACATGAGGAAAAGACTTGGTGAAGTTCCTGACTAGGGTGTAGGTGGAGAAGGAAGTGGAGCGTGTACTGCATGGCAGAAAGGGCTTGTCACAACCCTGTTTCCTGGTTCATCCTGACAGTAACCTGAGTACGGTGGGCAAGCCTGGACTATGACGTGGTAGGTACTGCTCCTGGCAGGAGCGAAAAGACTAAGAGAGACACTCAGACTACTGAGATAAGGTCCCCAAGGATTTGGGATCTCCCCCAGGAATCTCATTCTGGGAATGAAGCCTCCTGCCAGCCAAAGGGAGTTCAGGGGTCCTGTCACTGTCCTACCAGCTTGCAGGGCAGACTGAGGCAGGACAATGACTGGTCAGTACGCAGCCAGAACCACGTCTTCACCAGGACTCCTCAGTGTGAACACCTCTTGACCTCTATTTATCCGTGAAGGTGAATTTGGAGGTCACTGGACCTCTTTTTTGGTGTTCTTCCTAATATGGGTACACAGGGACTCAACTTCCTTTCTTAGCTTTTCACAATTGTCTCTTTAATTTGCCTGTTGAGAACAGTGGCTGAGTCCGGCTTGTCAGGGACCCCAGGACAGACTCTCACCCTAGAAGCCCTGCTAACAGTAACGTCGGACTTCTGCCCATTTAGTTGCATTGCCAATACCTGACAGTGGCAAGCCTAAGCTTGAGAATACTTACACTTGCTTCAACTCTTACTATAGCTTCAGAGAAAGGTCACTAGAATTTAATATTCTCCTCATCATACCTCATCATATAAAGCCCAAGACTGAGGAAAAGATTGCATCAGGAAAAACCCCTCTCATTGTCCCTACAGCCTGGAGCGAGGGTTCTGGTCCCTATATTCTTATTGCTGACTGGCTCAAGGCTAAGCTTGGGATAGTGAAGGAGATGATGATTGTGAAGTGATTTTTAAAGTGTTCTGTTTACCCAGGTGTGGTGAAGTGCTTCTGTCACGCCAGCACTTGGGATACTTAGGCTGAAGGATCGTAGGTTCAAGGCCAGCCTGGGGACAGTAACCAATCCTGGGCAAGAGCGCTAACACTGCTGGGAAATTTAGTGAGACTCTGTCATTAGCAATAAAAGTCACAGGAGAGGCTGCAAGACTCTGCAAGGCTCTCACCCAATCAACTCGCTTCTCATTGCATGGTCACTGGAGGCACACTCCCAGCACTGACACACACCCCCTGGGAGTGTGGCACTTTGCCGGGCACTGTGCCTGCCTATGCTTCCTTTGGGAGCTGGTTTTCACAACCATACCTTGCTCAACCGGAGGCCAGTCGCAGACCACCCACCTCAAGCTGCCTGTCGCCCTCTGCCATGATTTGCTTCTGCTCCTTCTCAAGGGTGTGAGTGACTTCTGCCGCAGCCAGCTTAGTTTTCAGCTCCAGGACCTGAGGGAGTCATGGGAGACAGTTGCAGTTATCACACCAGAGGTCTGGCCCAGTACACTTGAGATCAGAAAGAAGCACCCCACCCCACCCTGTTCAGGAAGTCCCCCAAGGAAGAGCTCTTCCCGAAAGTATATCAGCAGGTTTCCATTTTAAAGGGTGCTTGCTCTATAGAGAAAGCATACAGTTTACTCCAAATGGCGTCCTGCTCAGCCCTCTTTTCTCCAAATGACTCCTGCTTCCAGAAGATGGAGAAGCCAGAGCACAGAAGAAGTCAGGGCTCTGAGCTCTCCAGATGTGCCAGGCCTCAGAGGGGCTGGGAATGGGTGGAGAAGAGGTGTAGGCAAGAAAAAGCTGCAGGTGGTCAGGCAGGAAGCTGGTACGACCATCCAGGCCTGGGAATCTGCCACCCCACCTCCTGACAAATTAGACCTCTGAGTGAGAGCCTTCGTCATGGTGCTTTCTTCAGTTTGATGATTGTACTTGTTCTTTTCTCTAGGTTCACTGGCCACTCTGGGAAGCTGCGGAAGCATTCTTCCTGGGAACATGATTGTTAAAATTTGGACTAGTCCAGGATAGACAGAACAAGGTGGCTGGACTGATGTGTGGAATGCTTTCTTCCTGCTTCTAAATTTTGCTCTTCTGGTATCAAATGAGGAAGAAAAAGCAAGGGCTATTGCATTACTGTGGTGTGTTTTCTTCAATCTGAATTATTTAGGGGAATTTACTTCCTTCTGTCTTTTTGAAAATGGAGTGCTTTCAAATAATAACAACTTTAACTTATTAAAGAAAAATTTCCCCATAAGGTTCCTTTTTGGCTAAAAAGCTTCTCCAAATGCATATGCCTTAGAGAAAGTGGAAGGGGGCATTTCCCTTCCACTCTGGCAGTTACCACTGTTTCTCTGTGAATGGAAGGTAGCTGATTCGCTCACCAGTTTTGCACTGACTGGGCCTCAACCTTAACTTGGCAATAAGAACTCAGAGCCGGGCATACTCACAGCAACTCTTGGGAAAAAACCCAGACTACATTTCCAGCAACTGACTGACATTGTATTATCAGGACCAAGAGACCGATGGTGATGGTGGAACTCTCTCCCTCATTTGCTTGTAGATAGGAATCCACAAATTCTCTTGTGGCTCTCCCAGGATTAAAGAAAATCCTAAGTGAAGAGTTTCTTACCTTTCTTTCATATAACTTCTTCATATTTCGGAATTGCTGGTCCCACTGTTGATTGACTTCCAAGAGCTGAAATTATTAAAATTTGGTGATGCAACAAAAGATTTCTGCCCATCTGGAAGTTTTGGAAATACGTGATCAGTGTTGAAACTCTGAGATTTTTGAAGCTGTGTATGAAGGCAGCACTCCTAGAAAGCTCTGGTTGGGCTGGGATGGTTTAGAGGTCGGCTAAAAAGGGCTTTCAAAGAGAGGAGCCCCTCACCTCAGAGTCTGGTGGAAGCCCCTCATCAGCTAAGCCAAGTCAAGAATCCAATGTCTGCTGTAAGAGGTCTTTATAAAGACGGATTTTCTTTTACATAGAAAGGTTTCAAGTAAGATTATTAAAACAGCCATGCTCAAGGCCTGAGTTTAAATGGCTTTCCTCTTTTCCCAGCTGTAAACCTACAGTTGCCTAGGAATCTCACTAGAAACTCCATTTACAGCAAAAGGTTTGTCTTTTTTTTTGGACAAACTTTATGACCCATTGTTTATTTTATCAGTGCATAGCCCTCAGAAGGCATCCTGTCACTTTGCTTGTCAAAACAAGAAGGGGAAAAGTGATTCTATGCAGCTCTGTGGGTTGTAACTTGAGTCACCAAAATAGTATACATGGCTACCTCTAGGACAATAAGCCCAGCTCTTCTTCAGGAAGCCCACACCCACACTACCGAGTGTATCTAAGTCCTTCCCTGGGAGTTTCTCTTCCTACTGCTTAAGTCTATGTTCAACTCCCTTTGTCACAGACTCCAATTCAACTGCATACTGGCTATCCTTCCATAGTTTTCCTGTTTGTTTACTACTTCTACCACAATTAATTCTTGTGGTAACTTTTCAAAGAATTGATCTTGAAGTCCAAAGTCTATTAATTGGTAGTTATTTGCTTGCAGTGACAAGCTTTAGTATGTATACATATTTTTTTATTCCTCTTGGGTGAAATTGTAGCCCCCCTACACAGAGGTAGTCAATGGGCAGCTTGGGTTTCCATGTGGGTTGCCTAGTAAGGAGAGCAAGGGTTGTCTCCAACAGGGACTCTGTTGCCTACTTTTTCATCACTTTCCCTTGGTGGGGCTGCCTCACCAGGCCACAGGGAAAGAAGATGCACTCAGTCCTGATACGACTTAATTAGCTCCAGTAGGTTGGGGAAGGGGAGCTTCAGCTTCCTTTTCTGAAAAGTAGGAAGGGGGATATGGAAAAAAGGAAGGGAGGGTGTGAGTGGGAGGAGAAGAGAGAGAGGCTAGGATAGGGATATAAAATGAACAAGCAAATAAATAAATAAGAAAAATATATGGATTTTTGGAATTAATGGTATTTGTCATAAGAGAGTATTAGAAATGCTCTACTAACTAGAAGAAAAAATAAGATCTTGATGTGTGTTTCATTTTCTTGTAAGAAAAGTTCACAATTCTGTGTTGAAAAAAAAATGTTGACAGTTTGCAGTATGAGGCAGACATCAAGAAGATATGTCTACCAAAACAAACAAACCCGAAAACCAAAAAGCAAACAAAAACAACAAGACTTTCACCTAAATAAAAACAAAAATGAAAGGACCTAATTCAGAGTGGCAGTCATCAGCTAACTCTGGTGGGGAAAATTCTTACGGTTAGTATCTGGCTGTACAACAGTCTGTGAAGACACTTGGTCCCACTGCCATGCAGGACTATGCCATAGTGGCGTGCTGCAATAGTTTAGTGATTTCCAGAAGGACACAGGACTCCCCAGAGTCAAAGGGGAGGAGAACATGCTGAAGAACAGAAAAAGGAAGATGAAATGCACCAAATGAGTCAGCAAACAAACCACAAAATTCATGTGTATGATACATCGCTTTGCTTTGCACTTTCTCTGTCAAGAAGAGGAACGAGTTCTAACACCCATAAAAGAAGAGGACCCTAACAGTGCAACTAGGAGCATCTCTTAATTCTAGTAACATTTCAGAAAGTATCTCTTTTCTAAGGCACTGTGCTTTGTGTGCTTTTGTTTTTAAGATTAACTTTTAATTTTTATTTTATGTGTGTGGGTGTTTGGTCTGCATGTATGTATGTGAACCACATTTATGCCTGGTGCCCTCAGAAGTTAGAAGAAGCCATAGAATCCCCTGGAATTAGAGTTAGAGATGGTTATGAACCATCATGTGGGTACTGGGAACTGAATTTGAGTCCTCTGTAATTGCAACAAGTATCGTAACTATTGAGCCATCTCTCCAGCCCCTGAGACAGGGTTTTATAACACACATTCATTTAGGTGCTCAACTAGGAAGTCACTGAATTTAAATCCACTGCACATAAGCGTTTAACAAATCAAATTTCATCATGTGCCAGTTGACAAGATCATAAAGGATAAGCTCCTATGGTGTACATAGAAGAAATACCAACAATTGTGAAAGTAGGGTTATAACTACCACATTTGTGACATTAACAATTTTTTCATTTGTCATAGCACAAACATGATTTCTAAAGGCTTTTTTTTCTTTTTAAAATAGTGTAGTCCAGTATTCTAGCGATAAATACTGTTATTTAATGGTAGTAATAAAAGGATTAAAGATACCTTATTTAGTCTCAGTCTTAATACATGGCTACATGACTTTATTTAATATCTTTCTAATATCTTTCTTCTTTATCTAATATCTTTATCTAATATTACCTCTTGTCTCTGTTTTTCCAAGTGCTTTATCTTTTGCTCAAGAGAATTTGTCAAGTCTTTTCTTCTTGATGGAGCACACTTTAATTAAGAAAAAAAAAAGATTGAGATTAAGCAGTCTATAAAATAAACAGAAGAGATTCTGTTCCTCAAACCTCATTCAACTAGCCAAATCTTGTGTTTTGTAAAAATATTTGTTATGGGAGTTGGAGATATGTATCTTTGTATTGTATGCTTAGCATGCACAAGGCCTTGAGTTTGAGTCCTAGAACTTAATACACAAAAAACTCATCACAGTGACAAGCTGATGTACCAGCCTAATATACTATCTACTGCTCATTTATTTTAATTAATTACTGAAACAATTCACTAATAAATTGAAACTGACAAGACCAACACATACAGCCATAATGCATCAAATTGATTACGAAGTGTGAATAAATTTACTACCTCTATGGCCATTACACAAGAATGTTGTAGAACTGGGTAGAGATTATCTGACTCTTTGTATTTTAGTGAGGCTTTTTGAGTGGGGTACTAAAACATCAGTTTAGACTAATAATAAATTATTGGCATGACAAGAACTAATAACCTATGTCTTCAGTTACTTTCCTCCAGGGACTGAGATACTAATTCAAAGAAAAGGTCAAAGTTCTACCTATCTGCTATCTAGCAAAATGAGCACCCCCAAGAACGTTTATAGAAAGGACTGCTTCCCTACTATAACGCAGCAGTCTACATCCAGGCCATTCAAGTCATTTGGCAAGTCAGTGAACTGGGTGATCAGAGACCTCCTGAATTATGTTCTCAGCTTCAGGCACAATAGTTACCAGGAACCACAACGCTAGAAGCCATTCATGAACAACCAGGAAATATTGTCCAGGCTTATTGGTCTTTACCAAATGTGGTTAGAGGAAGTGACTGTTTGGCAATCATCTTCGCATTTCAAGAACTTCTTTTCATTGGAAACAATTAATAAAACTATTTTTCTAACTTATTTATGTCTCAGTGTTTCAGGGTTTGATAACATTTTATACAAAATGGATGCTCTTTGCTTTTTTAACTTCTCCTAATTTAGAGTCATGTTTTCATCAGACCACAGTTTCAGAACAGTCTTCTGTTGTCAATGAACAAGCTGTTTACATTAGTTCATTACCTCGAGAAGTCATTTGGCTAATTCAGAAATGTGACATCAAAATCTAAGTGACAGCCATGCCTGCCGTTATTATTGGACTTTCCCTTTAGGGGGAATAAGTCTAAGAAACTGGGCCCATCCCAGAATAGAATTGACTAATCACAAAGTGTCTTTGATCTGGAAAGTGCTACAAGCTGATCCGACCCAGCATGCTCTGAACTCAGCAAGGCAGATATTCCCTGAGGTTGATTCTCCTCTAGTGATTTGGCCCAACAGCCTGACCACATTACAGGAGACCCTGTAAAGTGTGAAAACACCTGGAAGGCTACACCAGCCCTGGAATTCACAATTCCTGCTACCGGTTAAGTACCCTAAAATGCAACATCATGCCCAGAAATGTGAACTTGAGGTCCTCAAAAATCTTCCTATTTGTGATGAAAAAATTGTGAATAGCAAACATTTGCATGGTGTTAGTTAGCTCTGCTGTCCCATGCATCCTCCAACCTCCAAGCAATTTCCTGTAATAAAAGAAGAAGAAGAAGAAGAAGAAGAAGAAGAAGAAGAAGAAGAAGAAGAAGAAGAAGAAGAAGAAGAAGAAGAAGAAAGAAAGACAGACACAGGCTCTTGGCTTTTATGTTATAAGTAAGGTTTCTATACTAAATGTTAAGAAAGTCTACTTGTAACCAGAGGAGCACTAATGCCTGAGATTCTGAAACAGTAACTATACCTGGAGCCTTGAGAAGAGAAGACAGAAAACACAGGGCTAGAGTTTGTGGAAATCTATCACCGGGCGTTTCTAGAGAGCCTAATCAGCACCATGCCAGGGTGTGTATGCCTCAGGCACATATTAAAGCCTAGCACAGTCAATCAGTCACAAAGCTGGTCATTCATATTCGGAGTAAGTTTTTGTGTGCATTTGTTTTTCTTTTCAGTTTTTCTAAAACTAGCGAAGGCATCTGATATCACAGTAAATACAAAGATAGTCACTGGGTTCAAGGAAGGGCCTACTTATGAAATATCATTCCTTCTAAACAATTCCTTATTATTTTCTGTGAAATGCAGTCTGTTAAAAATGTCTAGATATTTTTTCTCCTATCAAAACATCCAAGTCAACTGCTAAGATATTTGAGTTTTGGTACAGCAAATTAAATATCTAAACAAACAAATGAATTCCACTTAGTCTCTCATTATGCCTTGGTTAATTATTTTATAAAGAAAGTTAGGTAATTGAACAAGTTGGATCAGCAGGTAATGGCACAGGCCACAGAAACAAGAAACTGAGTTTGATCCTTGGGACTCACACAGTAGAAGGAGGGGGCGAACTGGGGTGTAGTTCTCTGGCCTTCTCAGTCACTCTGGGGCACACGTGTGTGCACATGTTCAAATTAACGAAGGAAAATATAACAAAACTAAGAAACGCAGTGATTAATTCATTAAAATAGTGAACATAGTAACTGAACAAAATTATAGCATCATTTGCATATATTAATATTTTATGTCCTTTACCACTAAATGTCCTATTTCTAACCACATCTTTACAGTATTCTTTTTTTATTTTACTTGGAACTAACTTATTGTACATAAAAACAAAATGTAAAAGCACATAGCATAGGGAACGAAATCTGTGCAGATATGATCTTGTCATTTAGTAGAAGCAGCCCAACCCAGTGAGTTCCAAGGCAGTGCAACAGCCACCAGTGACCTTTCACATGTCAAATAATACGGGTTAACATGTCAAATAATATACAGTGCATTTCTTAATTGAAGAAAGTGGATTGACTACTGCTGCTCTTCAATCATCTGTCCCAGGATCCAACTATGTTCTTGGCTCTGTTTGTGGCCCCCTCGTCCTGACACTTGTTCTTACCTCTGCATGCTTCATGTAAGCTGCTGTGGTGCTCAGTCCAGCCATATCCTGGAAGACAAGAAAGCTGCTTTCCTGAGAGTCTTTTAAAGTAGAAAGAAAAGGAGAAAAAGAAAATCTCTCGTGGTTCCTTTCAGGATGAGAGTACTCAAACTTTGAACAGCCTATGTGTTAACTCACAGTAGGAAATAACAAGAAGTTCCCGTTAGACTGGAGCAGAAGTGAGTCTGTATGCTAATCACACAGAGGAAGGATGCAAGAGGAGAAATGTGATTTTTTTTTTTAAACTTCTATCGGCTTCCATGTAACAGGGATTTCCCAGGATGTCCCAAGTAAGCAGATGGTGACTGAGATGTTGGGAAGACTAGCCTTGCTATGCGTATAAATTATTCTTCTTCCTCTAAAGGTAGTTCCTCCCACTGGAGGAAGCCGCTCCTACACTGAATGCCTGGGGCAAACCTAGCCTTTCTTTGGTAGCCTAACTGCCACAAACCGATTGTATTTCCCTGAGCAGTTAAGTCACTTGATTTTTTTTTCTTTTTTGACAGCTCGATTTCCTGTTTCCTACAGATATGATTTTTCTTGAGTTTAGCTGAGCAGGATATCACCAGTCACACCAACCTGTGAGTGCTAGCTCCTACAGAAGCAAAAGAGAAAATAATTCACTACAAAGTAAAATGTGTGTTTCTTGCACATCAAGTGTTCTGTATTGGCAGAAAGGATAGGCTGGTTTCCAATTTAATACTAATTTTTCATAGGCTGAATTCAAATTTTTCGCCAAGGCATTTGTTTAAATCATTGAATCAGTTTTTCTCAAATAGTTTGCTCTGCCTTAAGTCGTGGGCTCCTGACGTGCTACAAACCTCTCAGCTACGGTCGACCGAATACATGCTGCATAGGGGGCGGTGGGATGGAGGTCCTGGAGCACTGAAATAAGTTTGCTCAAAATGGGTGCTTACACGTTCGCTTCCTGCACTTATTCACGAAAACACTTCTGATACTATGAACCAGAAACCACCATCTGTCATTTTATAGTCCCTTTAGTCACTAGCGAAGTGGCCTTATTTAAGATGCTCAGTCTTTGGAGTGACAGCAAGCCATCATTGTATTGAAAGACCCTAAGGCCTGTCCTGATCATCCTCTGGCCACCCTCTCCCTTTATCATCCCTGTAGTTACTGTGAGGCTTTGATGTCCACGTTCTTGATCTTCATCTGTGTAGAAGCCCCGGTGACATCCCATAACCCCCAGTGACATTCCATCTGACTTGAAGTGAAAGCAGATCTCTTTTTTATATTTAGATTTAAGTTACTAGAGGAAATAGTGTTTCCTTAGGTCATTTTTATCCATTGAAACCACTTTAATTTGTTCTTATTCATCATCCTCTCCCACTGTTCTCCCCTGTCCTCATTCTCTTACTTGATGCTACTCTTTGTCATCCCCAAATAGGCTCTCTCTCTACTTCATGTTCCCTAGTTTCTCCCTTCCTCCTTCTCCTAATATCTCTTCTTCCCCTTTGTGCTTTTAGGACTCGCTCTCCACACATATGTATAAGTGTACAGATTAAAATGCACAATCATTTAATGACCTAAAACTAGAACCTGCATATGAAGTAAAACAAAAACTGTTTGTCCATCTGAGTTTGGCCAATTTTCTTTAACATGATGACTTCCAGGTTGTCTGTTTCACCTGAAATGACATGGTTTCACTTTTCTCTGTGCATACATAAAGTGCTATTGTGCATATGCACAGTTTCTTTATCCTTGTATCTGTTGATGGAGATCCAGGATGGTTCCATTTGTTAGCCACTGGAGACAGAACAACAATAAATATGGCTGTGCCAGTATCTCTGAGGTGTGTTGAGTTAGTGTCCAGCAATGGTATGATTAGATCATATTGTATTCTCTTTTTACTTTTCTGAGGAAGCCCCATACTGATTTTCATAGTTGCTGTTTCAGTTTTCACTCGAACTTATAGTGAGTAAGGCTTCCTTTCCCCATCATCCTTGACAGCATTTGTTCTCTTCCATTTGCTTGATGATAACTGTTCTGACCGATGTACTCTAGAACAATTTTCCCCACGCAACGTGGGAACAAAGTTCCCTTCTGTTTTGATTATATACTTGCAGTTTTTGCTGCACTTTAGATAGATGGCAAATAGCTAGCTTTCACCAGTCGGTAGTCTATGAATCCTCCCAGTCTAAGTGCCTCTAAGTATTCCACAACTTAGCAAAAGCCCCTCTTCTCTAGAGCAGAGCAAGCTACATTGTCCATTGTGCTCTCAGGACATCTATGACACACACTCCATCACTTAGTACCATGGTTTACTACCTTGCTCCCTATATGCAATACTCTTGGACTTGGTTGCTATTTATCATTTAGACACAGGAACAGCATAACACCTTCAGGGTACAGAGTAGTATACTCTGAAATGGATCTGTTCCTGGGTCAGCCTCTTACAGAAAGCCCTAGCTTGTCTCTGCTTCTCAAAACACTCTAGCATCTGGATACACACAAAGTTCTATGTTTTACCAGCAAGCCAAGACATGATCAAGTAGGAACTCCAACCCATCTTTAAGGAGCTATTCTGCGTTAATGTAAACGAACATCTTGTAAATGAACTTCATATGAATTTGTAAATAAACACCTTCCATACTTTAGTTTTGGATCAATAATGTTTTAACTCTACGTAATTCCCTGAATATCCTCCCTAATCATACTTGAGACTAAATAAATGAGCAATATAAGTAACTGTTGGTGTGAAATCTCTCAAAGGCTGGACCATGATCTCCAGGAACAACTCCTTCACTGCACAGAGCTTTTTCACATCTTGGGAGCAGAAACAACATGCTGACACAGGAGCTGATGACTCCTCCTGGCACCGCTGCTCACCATTTTCGGTAACCAGGTCTCTTTGCTCAGTAAACATTGCCATTTGCTTCAAGGGTGCTTAGGTGGATCTTAGACTAAAAAGAAAAATAAAATCAGCTCCATCCAGCAAAACATACCTGGATCTCACTGTGTTCTGAGAAACAGAAGCAAGCAAGAATTTCCTGAAAGAGACTCGAGTGATCAGTATCTCTCTAAACCACAGCTGGGTTAGAAAACAACACTTTTTAAGTTGCAGGAGCTGAGATTCTGAAAATGAGTTTTGTTGGTGTTAGAAAGGCTACAATCTTCTGTGCAGTTAATTTGGAGATAATTTCTTTAAAAATATTGATGGGTGAAAAGAGAGTGGTAAATGCATAGATACTTGATGAGTAAGTAGATTAAAGTGCTAACGGCAGATTCAGGTAGTGGGAGTATCAGTGTGTCCCATAAAATGTTTTTTACTTTGATGTGCATTTGAAACTTTCCACAATAAAGCATTTCAGAAAAAGTCTAAGCTAAGCCTTCAAAACTGTACCAATAACCAGACAGTGTTTAGACTATCATTATAAAAGCACTGAAAATCATGTGTACCCAAAGTTGAAGCATCTGTATTAGAGGCTTCTGGTGAAGACTAAAAACAGGAGGAACCAAAAAAGCTGCACAACCAAAAGAGTTTTGTCTCAAAGTGAGCCCAGATGAAAGGAAAGTCTTTGTAGGAGCTAGGACAAGATATTGTCAGCATTTGCTAATATCTGTTTATTAATAAATAAAAAGTTCACTTTAAAAGGTTTTGCTGCATTCATTAATTTATCAATATGACACTGAATGTGTATGGAGGTCAAAAGGCAGCCTGCAGAAATTAATTCTCTCTTTCCACCATGCAGGTCCCAGGAATTGAACTTCTGTTGTTTACCTTGGCAGCAAGTAAACTGAGCCGTCTCTTCAGCCCTTAAATGTATGATAAAAAGTATTTAGTGGTACTTATTTTGTGAATAGAAAGAATAGTTTATGAGTCTGAATAAAAAGATTTATAAGACTTTTTGGTACTTATCCCAAAAACCCTTCAGAAAATGGATTTTGTAGGCCTTGCCTTATCTTTTCTGAAAGTACAAACAGATAGAAACTGTCTTGAAACTTGTTTCTAGGAGTAGGTAGATGTTAGCATAGCATGTGCATTCTTCAGTGAGACTCTAATATCCCTTCCAAACTCATTATAAAATAGTTTTCATCCAAACTAGAACTAAAAAAGCTTATTTAGAAAGAGGACTCAAAGGGGATTAAAATCTAAATCCCAGCTCATTATAAGGGGTTGTACTTTTCATTCTGTCATTATCAAGGAGAAGGTGTGAAAGTGTTTGTTTCATTCTGAGTAGAGGGTTGGCCACTCATTGGGGTCATGGCAGTTAAAATCTAAATATCTTTGGAATTTCCAAGGAGAGTTCTAGTTCTGGCAAGGCCTTAGGACCAAGTTCTTCATGGAAGAAGCATATGATATTGTCCGGTGCCAACAAATTATCCTAACTGTTAGGCAATCCTTCCATGAAAAAAGGAGACCTGTCTAAGTTTGTTTAACGAAGTCATTACCTGTCGTAGAGAAGACACAGGAATAATGATCACTGTGAAAATAAGGGCAATTCTTCCTGCTCTAAGGGCTCAACAGTTGAAATATCAAGTCCCCAATTCTTTTAGAAAATTCTTTGCAGGATCCTCTGAGCCTGAAATTATTAGAACTGATAATTTCTATATATAATCTCTTTTCAGCCTTATAAAAATGATATATTTCTATGTGAAAATGATACTTCTTACTTAGGCATTTTTCCCCTGAAAGTGCCCTTCACCCAGCAGTATTGTGCTCCAGAGGCTCTACCGTAAGAGTCTATTTTCATACCGATAGAGTTTCCTGCATGATTCTCAGCACTTTCCCATGTCCTTCATTAAAGGAGTCTGTCTGCTCATTTCTCTTGCAGTTCTCTGGCCTCTCTATTTATTCTTGGCAATCGAAGCGCAGAAAAAAAGCTTCGAGTTTGTCTCAGAATCTGTAATTGACTCATATCTCCTTTATTCTGTTATCTTCCTAACACATCAAGTCCTAGACTCATTTTCAGTTCCTGAACCAAGAGTCTACCTACCAGCCTAATGGTGATTCCATTCAAAGGAAAACCAAAGAAGCCTTCCACTCTGCCTTGGCCACCGGCCTATTCCTGCCTTACTTAAATAGAAATTTTTTTTATACTTTTCATTCTGCTGTTATCGCAGTGAGAGTGGGAAAGTGTTTGTTTTGTTCTGAGTAGAGGGCTGCCTCCTTCAGTGTTACTGCATAAATCACAGTTCAGCCTCCTACTGGGGTCTAAGCTGTTTACTCAAGGAATCAAATATGTGGGACACATCTAGAGGACAGTCTAGTGGGTGAAGAATGCAGACCCCCAGGGCTGTTCTGTTGAGGCTGGGGAGAAGGGCATACTGGTTGAACCAAGAGTGGTGCTGTTGCCAAGAGGAGAAACTGCTGCAGAGAGGCTGGAGTCACTCCTGACACCAGCCTGAGGCCAGTTCCCAGATGGCTGACAAGAGGAAGGGGGGATTAAAAGCAAAATAATGATTTTAGTTGGATAGATTTGAGTTTAGGGATTGGTTCTAATCCTGTGAGTTGTAAGACCATGCAAAAATTATTTCACATTATTAAGCCTATTCCCCATCTGGACAGGGGTAAGGATTAAATAGGCTAACAGAGAAATGTGTTTCAAATTGCTGGCTTGGAATAAGTACTAACCAGACAGCAACAAGAACCCGAGCGATAGGAAGCTGACAGAATGGTGATTGTGCACGTCTCTGGGAGGTATTGGAAGTACAAGATAGAATGAGGAGCCTGCATAACCAAGGTTGAGAAAAACGCTTCTCATGCTCAAAGGCGGAAGGCAGTGTGTGCAGTTGCCTTTGGCACTTCAGGGGACATACCCCACCTGGAGAAAGCTTGCTACAGGGAAGGCTTCCTGGCACTGCTCCTGACAGCAAGCACCTAAAGAAGAGGTAGATGTATGAAAACAATTAGCAGGCTGTGAGACACAGAAGTTAAAGGAAGATCCCATGGGAACTTTCTCATGAGGACGGGGGATTGCTTCTGTGAGTGGGAAGAATTGGGTATGAAGTGTTCTCCCAAAGCCTCGTGTGCTAGAAGCTGATGGGCGTTGGAAACAATTGGGTCTTGGGAATTCTGCTTTAATTAATGGATGGAGTTAACATTAGTCATATATTTACAATTTGACAACATTATCAGGAAATTCAGAGAAAAAAGACGTGGAGCCTACCTGGAAGAATCAGGTTGGTAGGCACATGCCTTAGAAAGATACCCATGGGGGGGCGGAGCCAAGATGGCGACTAGCGCACACAGTTTCCGAGCTGTGGAAGAGATAAAGTTCTGAGTTGATGAGTGGAAGAACTTCTGAAGCCAGGGAAACAACGGAGAGACTTTCTAAACAACAGGGAACATCGCAGAAGGTGAAAACCTTGGTCTTGGGTCACCCAGGGACTTGTTTGGGGAAGGTGAGAAACGATCCTTTGATCTCTCGGCACTCCCCTCCCCCAGACCTCCCTCCTCCTCGGCACAGCGGACTAGCCTTTCTCAGCGCAGACCTAACTGCCTGGGGCCTGCAGCCACTGAGCCGGAGCCCCAAGCCCTTTATCGGCAAAGGCCAGCAGTACTGTGTCTCGGAGCCCCAGATTCACGCGCGGCAGCTGCACCATCCTCCCAGGGCCCGAGTCTGCTAGACGCCATACTAGCTCTGCAGGAGCGCCATCACTGACGGTACGGCCCGCCCAATCCCACAGTGACAGAGAATACGCTATATACTCACCAAAACCAGAAAGAAACGCCATACAAGCTAGACAACCAGGCGCTGGGCCTCCGAAGCTTGGAGAGCGCAGTAAAGAGACCCCAGGACTTCCCAGAAAGCATCTGGACTAGCAACCCAGTCTCCAGTTACAGCGGGACTTTCTAACCTGGCGGCGGAGCAGCACTGAGCTGGCGGGGCACATCAGCCCTCCAGTTTAAGACTAACCGGGGCCAAACCAGAGAACAGAAAGGCTGGTACCCCGATTCCCACTGACGTGACCACCCTGAAATCTCCAGCTGCAGCAAGACCTCATAACCTGGCAGTGACAGCAGCACGGAACTGGCAGAGCACATCAAAGAAGCAGGGCCAAACCAGAGAGCAGAGAGCACAGATACGCCGATCTCTGCCAAGTGTCCTGCCTGTAAGTGAGTGCACCCTTGAGAATCTGCAGCTCCCCTGATCCTGGGTCCTTCTAAAACAGAAGCCAGGCATCGAACCCCCTCCCACCCATATACCCACTTTGGGAAACAGAGGGGCACTTGGAACATTGAAGTTCCTGCTCTGTGGGTCTAATTGAGGAGTTAAGGCAGTTAATGCCAGAAATTGCGCTGCGATCATCACTAGGGCCTGCGACATATACATTGCAGAGCCCGTCCCACACACTCAAGGGTTCAACATTAGCCATCACTCTGTCCCTCGAGACACACGCCCACACCCACTTACACACACACACACACATATACACACGCACGCACGCACGCTTGCATTTGCCTCTGTTTGCGCCTGCGTACTTTCCTCCCACAGGTACAGCTAGTCCTCAGCATACGCTAAGGACAGGGGACCTCTCTCAACTTCCTGAAGAATTCTCCAGACTCGAGAGAGAGACAGTACCAGTCTGATCGGCAGAATCCAAAAACAAACAGGGAAGGTCTCAGATAAGCCAATGGCCAGGGGTAGGCAAAAGAACACTTCCAACATAAATCAGGACATCATGACTTCACCAGCAAACCCCAAAATCGATGGATACTCCAATTCATCAGAAGCACAGGAAAATGACCTTAAAGCCATGCTTGCTCAATTATTTGAGGCTCATAAGGAGGAAATGAACAAATCTTTCAAAGAGTTGGCCAGTCAATTGGAGGTAAAGAAAGAAGAAATAGACAAAACCCTTAAAGAAACACAGGCAAACATAGCCAAACAAATAGAGGCACAAGTAGAGAAAAAATTAGTGGCATACAAAAAGGAAATGAACAAAGAAATAGAGTCCATCATAGAGAGACAGGAATCCACATTCAAACACATGAAAGAAATGGTGCAAGACATGAAAACAGAATTAGAATCAATAAAGAAAACACAAAATGAGAAAACTCTTGAGCTGGAGAACTTGGAGAAAAGATCAGGAACCACAAAAGTAAGCATCACCAACAGAATACAAGAGATGGAAGAGAGAATCTCTGGAGCTGAAGACACACTTGCAGAAATTGATACTTCTCTCAAAGAAAAAGTAAAATCAGAAAAATTCCAATCACAAAATATCCAAGAAATCAAGGATGCTATGAAAAGACAAAATCTAAGAATAATAGGAATTGATGAAAAAGAAGACTCCAGGCTCCAAGGTCCAGAAAATATTTTCAAAAAAATCATAGAAGAAAATTTTCCCAACTTAAAGAAAGAGATGTCCATAAATATACAAGAGGCCTACAGAACACCAAATAGACTAGACCAGAAAAGAAACACATCACGTCACATCATAGTCAAAACACTAAATCTACAGAACAAAGAAAAGATATTAAAAGCAGCAAGGGAAAAAGGTCAAGTAACATATGAAGGTAGACCTATCAGAATCACACCAGACTTCTCATCAGAAACTATGAAAGCCAGAAGGGCCTGGGCAAGCATCATGGAGACTCTAAGAGATCACAAATGTCAACCGAGACTACTATACCCTGCAAAGCTTTCAATCAACATAGATGGAGAAAACAAAATATTCCATGACAAAACTAAATTTACGCAATATCTATACAGCAAACCAACCCTACAGAAGATACTAGAAGGAAAACTCCAATCCAATGAAAACGAATTCACCCAAGAAAACAGGGCATACAGATAATATCCCAACAAAAATGAAAAGAAAACAAGCAATGAAACAAGGTAAGATCATCGACTCCATTACAAAAGGAACAAACATGCATTGGTCAATATTATCTATCAATATAAATGGACTCAACTCACCAATAAAAAGACACAGGCTAACAGAATGGTTACGGAAACAGGACCCAACATTCTGTTGCATCCAAGAAACACACCTATGCAACAAAGATAAACACTACCTCAGAGTAAAGGGCTGGAAAAATGTTTTTCAAGCAAATGGTTCCAGAAAACAAGCTGGAGTAGCCATCCTAATATCTAATAAAATAGACTTTCAACCCAAGTTAATCAAAAAAGATAAAGAGGGCCACTATATTCTCATCAAAGGAAAAATCCAACAAGAGGACATCACAATTTTGAATATCTATGCCCCAAATACAAGAGCACCTACATTCGTAAATGAAACAATATTAAAGCTTAAATCATACATTGATCCTAATACCTTAATAGTGGGAGACTTCAACACCCCACTCTCATCAAGGGACAGATCAACCAGACAGACACCAAATAGGGAAATAAAAGCACTCACAGAATCCCTAAATCAAATGGACCTAATAGACGTCTACAGATCTTTTCACCCAAACTCAAAAGAGTACACCTTCTTTTCAGCACCACATGGAACCTTCTCCAAAATAGACCATATAGTTGGTCACAAAGCAAGCCTCAACAGATACAAAAGGATTGAAATAATCCCTTGTATACTATCTGACCACCATGGACTAAAGCTGGACATCAACAACAACAGAAACAACAAAAAGCCGACACGCACATGGAAACTGAACAACTTACTACTCAATGACAGCTGGGTCAAGGAAGAAATAAAGAAAGAAATTAAAGACTTTCTAGAATTCAATGAAAATGAAGGCACAACATACCCAAATTTATGGGACACATTGAAAGCAGTGCTCAGAGGAAAATTTATAGCACTAAGTGCCTACAAGAAGAAATCCGTAACATCACATACAAACAACTTAATGGCCCAACTGAAAAACCTAGAAAAAAAAGAAGCAGATACACCCAAGAGGAGCAGACGGCTGGAAATAATCAAACTAAGGGCAGAAATCAATTAATTAGAAACAAATAAAATTATCCAAAGAATCAATGAAACAAAAAGCTGGTTCTTTGAGAAAATCAACAAGATAGACAAACCCTTAGCCAAACTAACTAAAAAGCAGAGAGAAACCATACAAATCAGCAAAATCAGAAAGGAAAATGGGGACATAACTACAGACACTGAGGAAATCCAAACGATTATTAGGTCATACTACAAAAGCCTATATGGCACAAAATTTGAAAATCTAAATGAAATGGATAACTTTCTTGACAGATTCCATCTACCAAAATTAAGTCAAGATCAGGTAGAAAGACTGAATAGTCCTATATCTCCCAAGGAAATTGAAGCAGTCATTAACAGTCTCCCCTCCAAAAAAAGCCCTGGACCAGATGGCTTCAGCGCAGAATTCTACAAGACCTTCAAAGAAGTACTAACACCAATTCTCCTCAAACTATTCCATAAAATAGAAACAGAAGGAACACTACCAAACTCATTCTATGAAGCCACAGTCACTTTGATACCTAAACCACACAAAGATCCAACAAAAAAAGAGAACTTCAGACCTATCTCTCTTATGAACATTGATGCAAAAATACTCAATAAAATACTTGCAAACCGAATCCAAGAACACATCAAAGATATCATCCACCATGACCAAGTAGGCTTCATCCCAGGAATGCAAGGGTGGTTCAACATACGGAAATCCATCAATGTAATCCACCACATAAACAAAATGAAGGAGAAAAACCACATGATCATCTCCTTAGATGCTGAAAAGGCATTTGACAAAGTCCAACACCCATTTATGTTTAAAGTCTTGGAGAGATCAGGGATACAAGGCACATACCTAAAGATAGTAAAGGCAATATACAGCAAGCCTATAGCCAACATCAAACTCAATGGAGAGAAACTTAAAGCAATCCCACTGAAATCAGGGACAAGACAAGGCTGCCCACTCTCTCCATATCTCTTTAACATTGTACTTGAAGTCCTAGCCAGAGCAATAAGACAACTTAAGGAGATCAAGGGGATACAAATCGGAAAGGAAGAGGTCAAAGTGTCACTATTTGCAGATGATATGATAGTATACATGAGCGAACCCAAAGATTCAACCAGAGAACTTCTTCAGCTGATAAACACCTTCAGCAAAGTGGCAGGATACAAAATCAACTCAAAAAAATCAGAAGCCCTCCTGTACACAAAAGACAAAAGGGCTGAGAAAGAAATTAGGGAAACAACACCCTTCACAATAGCCACTAATAACATAAAGTACCTTGGGGTGACTCTAACCAAGCAAGTGAAAGACCTGTTTGAGAAAAACTTCAAGTCTTTGAAGAAAGAAATTGAAGAAGATCTCAGAAGATGGAAAGATCTCCCGTGCTCATGGATTGGTAGGATTAACATTGTGAAAATGGCCATCCTGCCAAAAGCAATCTACAGATTCAATGCAATTCCCATCAAAATACCAACTCAATTGTTTACAGACCTTGAAAAAAAGATTCTCAGCTTCATCTGGAGAAACAAAACACCCAGAATCTCCAAAACGATCCTGTACAACAACAGATCATCTGGAGGTATCTCCATTCCCGATCTCAAGCTGTACTACAGGGCAACAGTAATAAAAACTGCATGGTATTGGCATAGAAACAGAAAGGAGGATCAATGGAATCGCATAGAAGACCCAGAAATAAACCCACACACCTATGAATACTCAATATTTGACAAAGAAGCCAAATCCATTCAATGGAAAAAAGACAGCATCTTCAACAAATGGTGCTGGACCAACTTCCTGAACAGAACACCAACAGCATAGGCTCTAAGAGCAACAATCAATAAATGGGACCTCATGAAACTGAAAAGCTTCTGTAAAGCAAAAGACACTGTCATCAAAACAAATAGACAGCCTACAGATTGGGAAAGAATCTTCACCAACCCTTTATCTGACAGAGGGCTAATATCAAGTATATATAAAGAACTAAAGAAGCGGAAAAGCAACAAACCAAGTAATCCACTTAAAAAATGGGGAACAGAGCTAAACAGAGAATTCTCGAAAGAGGAACATCGAATGTCAGAGAAACACTTAAAGAAATGCTCAACCTCATTAGCCATTAGGGAAATGCAAATCAAAACGACCCTGAGATTTCACCTTACACCCATCAGAATGGCCAAGATGAAAAACTCAAGTGATAGCACATGCTGGAGAGGTTGTGGAGAAAAGGGAACCCTCCTCCATTGCTGGTGGGAATGTAAACTGGTTCAACTACTCTGGAAGTCAATCTGGCGCTTTCTCAGACAACTAGGAGTAGTGCTACCTCAAGACCCAGCTATACCACTCCTAGGTATATACCCAAAATTTGCTCAAATACACAACAAGGACATTTGTTCAACCATGTTCGTAGCAGCTTTATTTGTAATAGCCAGAACTTGGAAACAACCCAGATGTCCATCAACGGAGGAATGGATACAGAAATTGTGGTATTTTTACACAATGGAATACTATTCAGCAATCAAAAAGGAGGAAATCATGAAATTTGCAGGCAAGTGGTGGGATCTAGAAAAGATCATTCTGAGTGAAGTATCCCAGAAGGAGAAAGACAAACTTGGTATATACTCGCTTATATAGACCTACAAGATATGATAAACATAATGAAATCTACACACCTAAAGAAGATAATCAAGAAAGTGGACACAGGTGAAGGTGATTAATCCTCATTTAGAAAGACAAATGGGATGTGCATTGAACTTATGACAGGAGTCTACCACAAAAGGCATCTGAAAGACTCTACCTAGCGGTGTTTCAAAGCAGACACTAAGACTCATAACCAAACCCTCGGCAGAGTGCAGGGAATCATATGAAAGAAGGGAAGTTAGTATGATATGGAAAGGATAGGAGCTCTACAAGGACCAAATATATCTGGGCACAGGGTCTTTTCTGAGACTGACACTCAACCAAGGACCATCTATGGATATAACCTAGAACTTCTGCTCGGATGTGGCCTGTGGTAGCTCAGTAACCAAGTAGTTTTCCAAAGTAAGGGGAACACGGACTATTTCTAACAGGATCTCAAGGGCAGGCTCTTTGACACCCCCCAGGAAAGGAGCAGTCTGTTAGGCCACAGAGGAGGACTTTGCAGCCAGCCCTGAAGATACCTGATAAAACAGGGTCAGATGAAAGGGGAGGAGGTCCTCCCCTATCAGGGGACTTGGAAAGGGGCAGGGAGGAGACCAGGGAGGGAGTGTGGGGTTGGGGAGGGAATGAGGGAGCGGGATACAGCTGGGACACAGAGTTAACAAAATGTAACTAAAAAGAAAAATAAAATAAAAAACAAAAAAAAATTTTTGAAAAAAAAAAAAAAGAAAGAAAGATACCCATGTCCCTGGCTACCTACTCTGTAGCTTTCTTTTTCCTGGCCACCATAAGATAAGCAACATTTCTCTTCTGTTTCATGTTGTTCTGTCTCATAACAGTTCAGAAAAAAAATAATAAAGTTCAAAAAATGAACTGAACAAACCTTTACTCTTTTAAATTCTCTCTTACAGTTGTCATAATGATAAAACATTTGACTACCATGAGTACACTGTACATTATCTTCCACTATGGATTCTGAAAATGATTTGTAAGGAAATTCTAGTCGTGGTCTACTCTAAATCTCACCCTCCTATGACCCATGTAACTGAACAGGCTGTTTACTGCTGACATCTTTTAGGAAAATCTCCACTGTGACATATTCATATGATTTTGAACAACTTACTTTCTAAAAGCCTATAACCAACCAGTAAGATGGCTTTAATGGGTAAAGTATGTGTTAAGAAACCTAATGACCTGAACTTGTTTCTGGAACTACATGGTAGAAGGAGAGAACAATTCTTCTTTTTAATTTTAATTTTCATTAATTACAGCTTATTCACTTTGTATCCCCCTTGTAGCTCCTTCCCCTCCTCCCCTCCCAATCCCACCCTCTTTCCCCTTTATCCATCCATGTCTCTCCCCAAGTACTCTGATAGGGGAGGTCCTCCTCTCCTTCCTTCTGATCCTAGTCTATCAGATCTCATCAGGAGTGGCTCCATTGTCTTCCTCTGTGGCCAGGTAAGGCTGTTCCCCTCAGGGGGAGGTGATCAAAGAGCTAGCCAATCAGTTCATGTCAGAGATAGTCCCTGTTTCCATTACTATGGAACCCATTTGGACACTGAACTGCCATGGGCTACATCTGTGCAGGGGTTCTAGGTTATATCCATGAATGATCTTTATTGGAGTATCAGTCTCAGAAAAGATCCCTGTGCTAAGATTTTTTTGGTTCTGTTGCTCTCCTTGTGGAGTGCTTGTCCTCTCCAGGTCTTACTATCTCCCACTTCTTTCATAAGATTCCCTGCACTCTGCCCAAAGTTTGGCTCTGAGTCTCAGCATCTACCCTGTAGGGTAGAGCCTTTCAGAGGTCCTTCATGGTAGGCTCCTGGCCTGTACCCTGTTTTTCTCCCTCCTCTGATGTCTATCCTCTTTGCCTTTCTGAATGGGATTGAGCAAATTGGCCAGAGTCCTTCTTGATTAGCTTCATTAGGTGTATAGATTTTATTATGTTTATCCTATATTATATATCTAATATCCACTTATGAGTGAGCATATACCCTGTTTGTCTTTCTGCTTCTGGGTTACCTCACTCAGGATGATCCTTTCCAGAAAAAGTGGAGAGAGAATAACTCTTTCAAGTTATTCTATGATCCCTATAGACTTCCCATGATATGAGTGCACTAAATATATATATATACAAAGTAAAAAAATTAGATATAACAAATAAAAATAATAAAAGAAACCTATGACTAGCAGAGAAAACGATATTTATGTGTGATCCTAGAATTAAAGTAGTAAAGCTTCTGAATGAAGTATAGAGAAGGCAAATGTTTTCACCAAAGCAGGGAAGGACTCATGCTGTGTGGGAGCATGACCATGATCATAAATATTGTGAATGATCTGAGCAGGGACAGAATAGTTCACCCATTGTGCAAATATACAGGGCTTCCAGAAAGAAAGATACAGCATATGAAATTGCAGAGCCCGCTCAAGGATTACAGAGTGACTTTTTGAGAAATGGAAGAACGAGCACATTCTGTAGTGTAGAAGAATGTGCAAAATACAACAATATATTGTGGGGAAAATGCTCATGAGTGTCTACACATCCTTGGCACTTTATAATTCTGTGGACTCTGGCAATGATTTAAAATATTTCTGAAATGTAATTTATTTATTTGTAAAACCAAGATAAAGTTGGAACTGATTGTCATTACAGACACCAGACTAGCTGTGAACAAATATTAGGCCCTTCAGGGTATGCAGAGGAATTTCCGCAGCATGAAAATACTTTGTGTTCCGTGTCAGGTTAAGGGGAACAACTTTCAAACTTCAAGGGCTCATACTGTACCAAGATGAATGCATAATGAAAAAGTGAGGCATTTCCACCATGGAATATTCATTACTCGGCTGTTAAAAGGAAAAAAAAGAAAAAGAAATCATGAAATTCAGAGGGAAATGTATAGACCTAAAAACTCCAGACACAAAAAGGAGCTGTGCGTGCACGTGTGCATGGCTGTGCATGTATGTATTCTCTTATATGTTAGCTTTTAAGCTGTCAATAGGCGTGTTGCAACTATTATAACCACAGAGGTCAGGTATAGAATAATGGGCTAGCGGGGGGATCTCCCAAGGAAGAGGAAACAGAATATATAGTTAGGAAGAAACAGGGATGGGAGACTGGAACAGGAAGGTTAAGCAGAAAATGGGAGTGAAGGGGGAGGAAGGTAGGGAATACAGGGAGAACAGCTAACATTAAAGAATATTTTAGGGGTCATATGGAAACCTACTGGAGTTGAAACTTCTCAAAATATATATATATGTATGAAAGAAATCTAAACGGAATCACAAAATAACAGAACCGGTCCCCAACCAGACTTCTCTCACCACCAAATGAAAACCCCAGAACCAAAAATGGGTTATATCTAATTAAATTGTTGACCAAAGGGGCCAATGGTCAGTTCTAAACAACTTAGGCTATTGCACTACTGGTTTCTCTCAAAATAAATAAATAAATAGATAGATAAATAAATAAATAAATAAACGGATGGCGAGACACTATTGCTGAAAACAGCACCTACATGTCTCATTGACTATGGAGAATTCAAGATGGCACCTAGATAGAGCCTTCACACCAAGTGACTAGTGTTCATGGTACTGGCAGATTGTGAAAGCCAGAGGTGATGGAGCACAGTAAGAAAGCCACGCCTTCTAGGCCCAGCAGGACTGATGCATACATGAACCCACAGAAACTGGGGCAGCGTGAATAGGGCCTGCGCAGGGCCAAGACAGACAGGCTCCCAGTGCTGAGATGGAAACCAGGCACAAGCCCTCATCCCTAATCCAGAAGCTATCTGCAATTGACAACTGCTCATAAAGGAAAAGTCATTTTTCTCTAACAGAGTCTCCCTGGATAACAAACCACACTTCAGGGCAGGCTCCTTACCCAGCAGTAGACAGCCAACGCAAAACAAGCTCAATGTTACTCTTGGAGATGTTTGTCTCTATGCTTTCTTTGGGCATTTTTTACCTTACCTTCTCTTTTGCTTATATACTATGGTTTTGATTTTGTAGTTTTATGGGTTTTATCTCTGTGTTTGTGTTTCTCATACTTTTTTGTTTTGGGTTATTTTCCCCCCTGTTTGTTTGTTTGCTTTGTTTTATTCTGGATTAATTGTTTTATATATGCTCATTTAATTAAGAAAGAGAGAAAGAAAGCCTAAAGTTGGATGGGTGATGTTGGGAGGATCTGGGGGACTCTGAGAGGAGATATCAGAATATAATGTGTGAAAAAAAAATATTTTTGATAAAAAAAAGAAATGCACATGTCCTATAACTCCCAAGTTTGACACAAGCGAAATGGCTCAGATGGCACTTGCTGTTTGTCCAGAGTACCTGAATTCAGTTCTCAGCGCTCATAATGTGTGGCTCACAACTGTCTGTAACTCCAGTTCCAGGTGATTGACACCCATTGTTGACTTCATAGGCCATGAATAGAAGCTGCTGGGGCAGAATTTTTGAGAACTTGTGAAATAAATCCAAAGAAACCAGACAAAGTCTTGTAATCTGTTTCTTCATAACATGGGTTGTTGTTGGAGTGGGCCCCTCCCAGGTGTAACAAACAGAAGTGGGTCTACTTTAGACCATCCATTATTGTTTGGAATGATGTTTCCAGGCAGGAGTTGTCCTCGTGATTGTATATGGCCTAACCCGTGGTTCTCAACCTTCCTAATACAGTGACCCTTTAATTCAGTTCCTGGTGTTGAAGTGACCCTTTGTTGCTACTTTGTAACTGTAATTTTGCTACTATTATGAATACTACTGTGTCTTCTTATGATCTTACGTGACCCTTATGAAAGGGTCATTTGATGTGAAAAGGGTCATGACCCACAGGTTGAGAACCACTGGATGTGTCCTTGCCCATGTGACTGTGCACAGCTTGAACTCAAGTGAACTTTGTTCATGTAACATTGCCTAGCCCTCAGAGTACCCTAAGAATATAAATTGCCTGGTGCCCTGTATAAAGATGGCTATTGTATGTGAGTTTTGTCTTCGTTTTAGGCTCCATTCTCCCTGTTTCACAACTAGAGCAGTAACAATAAGTTTAGCTGCACACAAGCAGCGCACACCCACAAATTCCCATGTGTCTGGAGGCCGATGTGTCTTAAAGTCGTGCAAGCTAAGGATTATAGGTACACCCCTAAACAATACTAATGCTACAAGGAAGTGACCAAAGGGAACAGAGGGAAGAAAAGTGAGAAGAAAAGGACCAGAGAAACAAAACATATGAAAGGGGGGATTCATATTATAGACGTCACTGTCACCCTGTGGCAGGGAAAGGTACAGGGAAGGTTTTTCTGCGAAGCAGGATCCATGAAATTGCACAGAGTAATGAAAGGGTTAGTTAGGAGCACAGCACAGCGTGGTAAGAAAGCACAGGACGAGACCACTAAGGGGATTTCAGGGTCACTAGGACATTTCTTTCTAGGATTAGATAAGAACGCCACAGAAGGAAAAGCAGATTATTTTCTGTCAGGCAAGAATAATGTTCTGACAACTGGGTATGCGAAGAGGAAATACAGGGGTTAGTTTTAAACTTTCTAACCACTGACAAAGTTCACTGGTAACTTTTAAAATAGGCTTTTCAGGAAGTGAGGCTTAGACAAGAAATAATGTCCCTCCATGCAGTGCCAGTTTGCTTATCACATGAATCAAAGAGATTTAGGAGTAACGATAATTTAGTAAGACGGGTGTGTGTGTGTGTGTGTGTGTGTGTGTGTGTGTGTGTGTGTGTGTGAAAGAGAAAGGGGGGAGGCAGAGATAAAGATCCTGAAAGGGGCTTCTTACTTAGGGTCCTGTCTGTGCCTGTGTTTGATGATGGCTGAAGCTTGTATAATTCTGAGAGATTTCTTAAAAAAAAAAAAAAAAAAAAAAAAAGGCATGTGAGTTTAAGGTAAACTTTTTGTGGTAATAAAGGTTTTTTACAGTCATCCAGTTCCCCATTGGCTTTACAGTAAATATTTCTTTGATTTTTTTTATTGTCTTCTCTGTATTTGATCAAAATCTAAGGCATTCGGTTTTCAACATCAGCCATGAGTACAAAAATACTCACACTGGATCTTAGAAATGGTTGTTAGAGGTGTGTTTTGTGATGGCTTTCTGGAAAGCTGTCCACCACTTCCTCAGCTCGAGCATAACATTACATTATCTCTCCTCACATACCAGTGCCTCAGACAAACTTCTTCAAAGCAAGGAGCTCAAAGGCCCACGCAATTCCCAATCCGTAAAGCGCCCCCCTTTCTCAAGCAATGGCGAAGGAAGTAAAATCAACCTCCATCAAATGTGGGCATGAATTGTGCTGATTTTAGCCAATTGGGTCACTTTAACCAAAGATGCCTTTTTCTGTTCCTTCTAGGACTCTCTGGCTTTCCTGGAAGTTCAAGAGCTTTGCTCCGGTTTTCCCCTGACAGGGGTTTATACTGATTGGAGGATAAGGCTTGCTCCTTCGCTCTACTTCATCAGCCATCAAGGAAGTTCATGGCTGACCTGGTGAACAAATTGTTGACTGTGTTTTGAGATGTCGCAGGAAAGAAACCCTCCTTACCTGTGAAGAAGGGACATTTCTGTGGCCGGAAGTGACCTCTGGGGTGCCTGCTATCAGGTCCCGTATTTTGTCATCAAGCTCCATGCTCTCACACCTGGCAAGGAGGGCACAGAAAATCACATGTGACAAAAGGGATTAGAAATTATTCAAGCCTGCCGCTAGAGGCGTTGCAGGTGAGGCTGCGATGTCACATGCGTGTCAGCAGCTGGCAGAGAGGAGGGCAGCCATATCTACCCTCACTGTTTTGCCCTATGAACATCTGAGAAAAGTGAGCCTGAGATGGTCACCAGTCCAGCACAAGGGGAGGGGGGATAGACAAGGAGCTATCCTGAGACAACCACCAATCTGGCGTTGCACGTGCCTGGAAGGGCTCCCAAGATGGGGAGCCAGCCAGAGACCAGAAGAACTCAGCCAGGAGCCTCAGGCGGGAGTGAGCCCAAGACAGGGGACCCTTGAATGGGGCCACTGAGGCCGGTAGGCTGGACGAACAGCGAGCCCAAGAGAAACACCAGACCCATATGGCCTGGACAGGGGTTCTCTTCAGTACCCATGGCATCACTGCCTTTAGTCACAATAGAAAGAAGGGAAGTGACAGGCAAGGAGAGAGGTTGTGACAGGAAGCAGGGAGTTAGGTCACCCCTGTGGAGAGTGGGGAGGGCATATGCACCTTGTGCTTAGCTGGCAGCTAAGTGGAAGTGGAAAGAGCATTGCATCGTGGTTAGGACTTGAGCTATCTGCTATTCTCATTGTGATGGTTGCTGTGTCACTAGTCATATGCCACTATGAATATGACTGAAATTTTTCATATAAGCCTCTGTGGAAGCCTTCAGTAGAAGTTAAATAGATAAATACTCTTCAGAGGTTGAGCATAATGGGCCCTAGTGTAAGTTCTTCTGCGCTCCTCATTGGCTTGGTTTGTAAAACAGGAAGCCACTGCAGTGTTTTACTGCTGGTAGGTTTGGTGATAAGACAGCACGGGGCATTTGCTGGATGCTCCCAAACAGAGTTTTACTCTAAAGACGTTACGTAGTTACCAAGTGTTGTCATAAGTGCAGTTGGAAAGTGAAACTCAGACATTTAATATATTGCTAAAAAGAAAAAGAAAAATAATTTTAAAAACACAAAAATTCAATTTAGTATAAAAGATAACAAAATATTTAGTAGCGTTGTTATCTGGGAGATGACCTATTTAGGTGCTTTAAGAATTTTTAAGAATATTGTTTAATATATGTAAGAACTAAGTAGATGAAAATAATTTGTACTTTGCTTTTTATTAGTGTAATTCCTTGAGTTTTTATTTCAACGTTCCTTAAAACCAAGAGAAATGAAGGCTTGCTTCTTTTCTGTAGAGTCACAACTCTGACAGCTGGGTGAAGAAACTGTTAAACTTCATAGGCTTCTGTTTGTTTCTTAGATCATTAATTTTTTTAATTAGTTGCATCCACACAGTTATATCCTTATTATAACACAATGAACTGAGGTTTGCAGCAGAGTGCAAAACAGAACAGAACAACAATAACAACAACAAATAAAGGCAGAGAGGCTGGGGAGACAGATCAATCTTTAAAGTGTTTGCCATACAAACATTGGCGTCTGAGTTTGTCCCCAGAACTGCAAACACACATCACACCAAACACAATCTCAGCACTAAGAAGACAAAGACATGTGGAACCCCAGAGCTACCTTTGTCTACTTGCTGAGCTCCAGACTAGTGGGAGACCATGTTCTGGAAAAGGGTGGAATTTGCCTGAAGAATGCACCTCAGGTTGTCCTCTTTCTTCCGTAGGCATGTGCATACAAATTTACCCCCACAAATGACTCTCATCAAAATGTCATCACATAATTATAATAGGAATTAGTGGGGATACTGTGTGAAGCCAATTTGACTTTTGAAAATTAGCTCCCCCTGGCTTCTATACAATTGTGATCTGTTTCTCCATAGAGGACTGTCCTCCCAGGACAGTGGACCACCAGAGAGGACAGAGAGAGGATGGGTAATTGTTAGGAGTATTTGCAGTTCTTGTGCTTTCAAGATTAGTTCAAAAGCTTCCAGCAGAAACATCTTTAAAACATTCAAAACATTACTCCCCCCCAGAAAAAAATGACTCTCTTGAATGCTATTGTTTACAAAGCGCACCCAGTCATTTAATTATTTAAATTTTAATTAGTCGATCATAGCCAAGCCACTGCTGATGTGTAGAATCATTTCTGGTAGAAAAACATCTCAAATGTTATGGTTTATTGCCTTAAAAGCAAACTTCGTATCTGATATTCCCTTTTTATTCTAGCACTTCCTCATTAATTGCCTATACATACACTTAATTTTTTAAGTGTTCTGTGACTGAACCATCTTACCTTTCAGCATCCCTTGTTTATTCATGAGTTGACTAAAACCCTGGGCAGATGTTCTTTAGCCTGCGCCTGACACGCTTACAACTTCTTGTGCGTTGTTAACCTCACTGGGCGCCTGCATCTTTCTAGCTGGCATTGCTGGTATGTGGTAAGCATACAACCTAGACAAGAAAACTTGGTTTCATGGTCACATGACATAGCTGTTTAATTAGCATTGGTGTAGGAAAACTCCCAGGGAAAATAATTACATTCAACAGACAGAAGCAGAACACCACACTTCTGGGAGTAACCACGGGCCCTCTTAGGTCATCTTCTATGTGACAGAGAAGCCACTCTCAGCGAAGGACAGACAAAGCCAGGACAAGAATTCAGAATTAGTGCTTTTCCCCTTCAGTGTCCACAGGTCCTGCCCACTCACTCAGTCTTAGCTTTTATCTTCTGTTTCAAGTCTTGTTTTCAAAGGAAAGATTCTGGAGAACAAAGAGTGAAGCATGAAACAAGGAAAATTTGATAGTCATTTCTTTTTTAATGGAAATGCTTCCAGATGTTCAAAGACCAGGGGTTGGCAACCTGTATAGGGAAGTGTGGTCCCAGAGGCACTAATCAAGGCTCCAAGTTCTACGTGTTAGTTTTTACTAGCATATGCTGTGTAACAGTTTCCTTTGAGGTAAAAACATTATCCTGGAGGGATGCTCACCAAAACTCAGGAAGGAAACAAGTTAATGGCTTCAGGAAGTCCCTGAAGCTGACCATACTCACCGGGTTCCTCCTTACTCTCTGAGGCTACATTAATATTAAGGAATGTAAAGATTCTCTCTGACCAGTAGGACTGCCTGGAAAGGGGCACAGACCAACTAAATTGCCTGGAAGAGACACTCTCACATCCAGAATTGCCTTCAAATTGTTCAATGGGCTTCAGGGTTCCAGTTCCCATGAACTATCACCCATGCTGGGATGTTTAGCAATGCAGTTTTCTGAGTCATTCTTGTTTTTTTGTTGTTGTTTTTGTTTTTGTTTTTTATGTGAAGCCTTACTCGTACTCCTGTATGAAACCCTAATAGGTGGATTCCCTATCTTGGATTAGTAGATTTTCATTCATGTGTCCCCAGGAATAGTGTCACAAAAAGTATGATTGATACTTACATATATTCCTGGCTTTTGGAGGGAAAAATAATTAGTCAACAAAGGAATTCTATGTGGTATTTTAAGTTATGAAGTCTTAATGTTTTAATTACCATACTCATGAAAACATTAAGATTTGTGGCTTAAGAAGTAGGAGAAGAAAAGGCACTTGCTCAGAGAGTCTTTAAAGGTTTTCTTTTTAATTTTATATTTATTTATTTACTTATGGGAGTCAATTCTTTCTTGTCACTCTGTGCGACACAGGATGCCATCAGGCCCGTTGGCACCTTTACTGGCTGAGTCCTCAGATCGCCCTTGGAGAATTTGTAAAATAATATTATCCTTGGGTGAGAAGAAACATTTCCAAAGTTTTACCCAAGGCAATGTATTCTTAATAATGTGAATAATGCTCTAAAATTGTATTTCTGATAGACTGTCCAGGTGACCAGGATGTGGACCCTGTTAGTGCTCTCCTGCATTCTTGGCTGGATCCTGGTTTATTCCCTATGTTTTGAGATCATCTATGTCACTCTTCTGATGCCACATGCACAAGTCAAACTTCTGTGGCTGTGTCTAGAACAACCACCAACACAGAGAAGTCACACTGCAGAGCACACTGGCTCATTGAGTAGGAAATACTGCACTACTGCTATGGTGTCTCTAGAGGGCGCTCTGCATTTAGTTCACTAGAAAATCAGTTGACTTTGCTTCCTTGTTGTTTTCCCCTAGAATTTTAGCTTCAGAAATTGAGAAGCAGAAAGATACAGGGAGAAGAGACAGAAAGGCAGAAGGTGTGGTTTACATGTGAATAAAAAGATGATAGCTCATTTTTAATACACTTTAAAATTTTTAATAAAATACTTTTTGCTTCAAAATATAGAATGCACCATGAATTAGCATTTCTTCTTTGTGCAAACAGCATGCTAATTTTTAAATTACCACAATTTTAGTAGCTGGACAACCAAAGAAAGCACCTTTATTTCTTTTAAACTAAATATCTTTGTAGTTGCAATCTTTGTTGATTATTCTGTGCAGCAGAATTACAAAGTGGCTGTCTTCCTACGTGCACTATAGGAGATTTAGATAGTTCATGATAAATGTACAGAATTACCCACATATAGTAATAGCTGGTGATGATTTGATTGAACATGTTCTGTGACTTTTTCCACCTCTGATGCAGGGGCTTGCTCTTAATAGCCTGATGAAAGGAGAGGTGACATGCTGTCTGAGATTAAAAGGTTGTCACACTTTTACACATAGACTGTAGCAATCTATTTCATTATTCTCTTTGCCATGTTCATATGGATATAAAACTTATGAAGTTGGGATTTCTTTTTGTTTCAGAAAACAGGGAATCCTCCTTTAAGAACTGATTAAATACTTTCAACATCAAAGTAAGCAAAAATGAAAATACAGTTGAGGGCGTAAGATGTAGCTCAGTGGTGGAGTGTCTGTTACCTGTGCATGGTACTAGGGTTTAACACAGAGCATAAGCAAAAGCATGTAATCACAAATAAACTATCAATCTTCATGCCAACAACAATTTTTGATGAAAAATGGGATGTTGATATAATTTTATTGTATCCTTATAAAAAATGTATGTGGTATTAGAAGAAGTACTAAGAATAACTTAGAGAATCTTGGGGCTGGGAAGGTGGCTTAGTTAGCAAAGCACTTGCCTTGCAAACTTGAGTTCAATCCCCAGGACCCAGGTAAAGAAAAGAAAGAGAAAAATGTATAAATGAGAATCTTTGCAAGTAACTGAAGTTTATAAAAATGATCGTCAAAATCATTAGAAAATACAAATTTTAATCAGCTTATAAAAATTTTAAAAATGGTTTTACATCTATAGTATTTCTTCCATGGCAGTTCAGTATCCAAGTGGGTTCCATTGTAATAGGAACAGGGACTGTCTCTGACATGAACTGATTGGCCTGCTCTTTAATTACCTCCCCCTGAGGGGGAAGCAGCATTACCAGGCCACAGAAGAAGACAATGCAGCCACTCCTGATGAGACCTAATTGACTAGGATCAGAAGGAAGGAAAAGAAGTCCTCCCCTATCAGTGGACTTGGGGAGGGGCATGCATGCAGAGGGTGGAGGAAGGGAGGGATTGGGACGGGAGGAGGGAGGGAACCACAGGGGGGATACAAAGTGAATAATTACAAAGTGTACTTAATGAAGTACACTTTTTTAAAATAAATACAAAGTGTAATTAAAGAATAAAAAAAATAACAATTTAAAACCAGAATACGATTATGGGAAAACATAAGTGCACAGAAGTTGAGAGAATTTCTACAGTACATTAGTTCAAACTGTTCTAAAAGTTCAGTCATGAATTCTAAGAAAAGAATGAAGAACTGAAAAAGACAGAAAAAACTGGGGACTGCCAATGTCAAGCTCAAGCCTAGATTCAATCCTTTCTTTCTAATCTTATTGGAATGAAGGATTGACAGGGTTTAAGTGGTAAAACTTGAGTGGGGTAGTTTGTGTCATGATCATTTTCTGATTTGATGGTTCTCTTGGGATTCTCTTTGAGGGAGTTGTTACTTATAGGAACTATCAGAAAATCATAAAGGAATAACTGGTATCCAAATGACTGACTTAAAAAAACATTATTTTTATAATTCTTTAAAGTTATCTCTGACGTTTAGAGTTATTTTAAAAGAAATATTATCCTTAAGAATATTAAACTTTTTTAAAGGTCTAATACTTAGATTGTTTTACGCTCAGTGTTGGAGCCACTTATTAAAATACAATAGTTCATTGAGTAGTGGGAAATTAGATGGAAGGTGTTAGTTCAAAGCCCCATCCCCAAATATGGCAGAGCTGGTAACATTGTCCTCAACAGAAGGATCGTTACCAAGTAAACAAGCCTAAAACTGGGTTTCTGTTTACCAGGAAAGCAAATCTCCTAAGGTAGATTCCTGCCAGGAAACTTAATCCTCCAAGACCTGCTCTTAACCTTCTCCCAAAAGTCACCTAATTCCTGGTCAATCTGGACAGCCAGTACCAGCTCAGATGCCCACACCACTACTGCCATGTGAAACCTGCTTGCTTTTCTGCCACTTTGGTCTTCTCTCTGCCATGAAGTTTGAGCCACCAATAAACCTTTCTTTCTAGCAACAGAGTGGTCTAGTTTTGTAGTTTTTCTGCACCATTGCTTGTATTTGGTACCTGAAGCCTGGGAGAGACGCTGGGTCCTCCCAAAGGCCCTGTCCCTCCTAACTAAACCAATCTGCTGGGTTTTACCCTCCTAAGCATGAATCACTTTTTCTGCTGCCTCCTACTACCCACCATATTTTGACTCCAGAGTTTAGGTTCTACCTCCTCAGCGGCTTCTCCTCTACCACCTCATCTGCTCTGCTAGGTACCACCTTTGAGCTGCCAGCTCTGTCTTTTTCTCATTGATTCACTGGACCCGATCTCTCTGCCTCTCTTGGCTTCTGGAGCCTACTACTATTGCTACAAAAGTTGTGTGTAGTGTGTCAGGTGACTTCTCTGTGCCTACTGGGCACCCTATCATATGGAGGAGGGATACTTCTCCACTAATCCTTGACATCTCTCTCATAAGAGGTCTCTTTCCTTTTGGGGATGTTCTTGAGTTACCACACTGTCGCCAGACCACTTATCCTTTCCATTCCCTGTGTCTTCTTTCCTATGCCATTAGAATCCTTCCTACAGGATTCTTACAGCCTCTTTCTTAAGTTTTTCCCCACCTCCTTCTTGCTTTTTTTCTGGAAATTCTTATCTCTCTTCCTGCTTCCACTGCCTGTCTCCCAGAGCTAGCTCAATTTCCAGCTGTAGGCTCTTCCCATTCAGAATTAGAGTGGTGACTCCTCACCTGTCTTTTCTAATGTCTTTCCCTCCTCAGACTCACTTGATTCCATGAAGCCTCCACTGTCTTACTGCAAGCAGTATGGACTTAGTACAAACTTGATAATCAGTCTCAATGGGCAGAAAATGGCAAACTGATATCCAAATTCTCATAGATTGTGACATCTGCCATCAGACAAGAAAATAATCCAAAAATCCTCTCATCTATAAGCTTTCTCTACTTTCTACTCTTGAAAATCTTACAGCTCTAAGCCTTCTTTGTTCTCCTTTTGATCTGGTCCCTCCTTCTATTCTTATGGAGATTCTGACTCTTGGATATGGATCACATTAAATATTGCCATACAGTGTTCTACTCTATAAAAGCTGGCTCTGGAATTGGGTTATGGTCAGGTTTTTCCAGACCCGCGTGCGTATATTTAAAAGTTTCCTCCAAAATCTCTGCCTTGTGTAGAGCTATCCTCCTGTCTCTGTGACAGAGTGAAGGAGAGCAAACAGGACAGCAAACCGGGAGGCACAATGTGCACAGAACAGCTCAAAGGTAAACTCTGGGTAGAGATTCCTACTGCTTATCTCCTACTCCTTTCTTTGGTTTTGATTACTTTTAAAAATGACAAATGTTTAACTCTCTGAATATCTTCTCTCTTATATTTCTAAACACTACTGGTAAAGTACAACACATTTTTAAATCTCAGGATTTGCAAGACCATTGTGCATACTCTTTATCTCAGGATTTGTAAACGTATTGCCTGTGATTTAAAATATCTATAAAATCTGTAACAAAAAGTGTGTGAAAATTTATAACAGGAAGAGTTGATAGTTTAAAAATTTATAAATAAATAATTTTCCTTTGATTTTTACAAAAATCTTTGCTATAGTGCAGAGATACAGATTTGCTTGCGCTGCTTGCTTTTTCTACAGTGAGGACTTCAGTGTGGATTACAGACAGTTGTCATACAAATATTTTGAAAACTGATCTCTTTTTTATAAATAGCCTTTAGACTTTGGAGGATTCATGCAAGGTCCTAGGAAATTGTGACTTGGATCTACCTATCACAGGTCAAAAGGACCCCTTCTTCCCCTTCCTGTTGGGCGTTTGTTCCCTTTTTAATCCCCAGACCTTCAGGCTAGAGACAGACCTGGAAGCAGCAAGTAGAGACACCCCAAGTGGCTTAGCATTACTTTCTCCTTAGTCTACATCTGCCCCAGCAGACTTCCACTGAGCTGACAGACACCATCCCGGACTCAGCTCTGGCCTCGAATCTGATTCAAAACAGATACATTTTCCTAACTCCAGGTTATCCTGCAGAACTGACAAGCCCTGGACTTACTAAAAGCCGATGTAAAACAGTCTGTCCAAGTGAAAAAGAACAAGTTTGTAAATATAAACATTACCTATATACCACAAAATTTGAAAATCTAAATGAAATGGACAATTTCTTGATAGATTCCATTTACCAAAGCTAAACCAAGATCAGGTAAATATATTAAACAGTCCTATCTCCCCCAAAGAAATAGAAGCTGTTATCAAAAGCCTTCCTGCCAAACAAAAAACAAAAAACAAAAAACAAAAACAAAACAACAATAAAAACAAACCCAGGGCTTGATAATTTCAGTGCAGAATTCTACCAGACCTTCAAAGAAGATCTGATGCCAATACTCTTCAAACTATTCCACAAAATAGAAACATAAGGAATATTGCAAAACTCATTCTATGAGGCCATAGTAACTTTGAAACCTAAACTACACAAAGACCCAACAAAAAAGTAGAATTTCAGACCTATCTCTATAATGAACAATGATGCAAAAATACTCAATAAAATACTCGCTAACCAAATCCAAGAACACATAAAAGATATCATCCACCAGGACCAAGTAGGCTTCATCCCAGGTTTGCAAGGGTGGTTCAATATACGGAAATATATCAATGTAATTCACCATATAAACAAACTGAAGGGAAAAAAGAACACATGGTCATTTCCTTAGATGCAGAAAAAGCATTTGACAAAATCCAACACCCATTCATCTTTAAAGTCTTGGAGAGATCAGGAACACAAGGCACATATCTAAACATAGTAAAGGCAATATACAATAAGCCTATAGCCAACATCAAACTCAATGGAGAGAAACTTAAATCAATCCCACTGAAATCAGGGACAAGACAAGGCTGCCCACTCTCTCCATATCTCTTCAACATAGTACTTGAAGTCCTAGCTAGAGCAATAAGACAACTAAAGGAGATCAAGGGAATACAAATCAGAAAGGAAGAAGTCAAAGTATCACTATTCGCAGATGATATGATGGTATACCTGAGTGACCCCAAAAATTCTACCAGGGAACTCCTACAGCTGATAAACACCTTCAGCAAAGTGGTTGGATACAAAACCAACTCAAAAAAAAAATCATTAGTCATCCTGTATAACAAAAGACAAAAGAGCTGAGAAAAAATTAGGGAAGCATTACCTTTCACAATAGCCACAATAACACAAAGTATCTTGGTGTGACTCTAATCAAGCAAGTGAAAGGCCTGTTTGAAAAAAACAAGTCTCTGAAGAAAGAAAATGAAGAAGATACCAGAAGATGGAAAGATCTCCCATGATCATGGATCAGTAGGATTAACATAGTGAAAACAGCCATCCTTCCAAAAGCTATCTACAGATTCAATGTGATTCCCATCAAATTACCAACACAATTCTTTACAGAACTTGAAAGAACAATTCTCAACTTCATATGGGAAAAAAAAAAACAAAAAACCAGAATTGCTAAACAATCCTATACAATAACAGATCATTTGGAGGTATCTCCATCCCTGATCTCAAACTGTAACATAGACCAACAATAATAAAAACTGCATGGAACTGGCATAGAAACAGAATGGTGGATCAAATGAATCCAATAGAAGACCCAGAAATAAACTCACACACCTACGGATACATGATTTTTGACAAAAAAGCCAAAACAATACAATGGAAAAAAGTTAGCATCTTTAACAAATGGTGCTGGTCTAACTGAATGTCTACATGAAGAAAAATGCAAACATCCATATTTATCACCCTGCACAAAAGTCCACTAAAGTTTAAGTGGATCAAAGACCTCAACATAAAACCAGACACACTAAATCGGTTAGAAGAAAAAGTGGAGAAAATCCTTGAACTCATTGGTACAGGAGACAACTTCATGAACAGAACACCAACAGCACAGGCTGTAAGATTAACAATCAATAAATGGGTCCTCATGAAACTATAAAGGTTCTGTAAAGCAAAGGACACTGTCATCCGAACAAAACAACAGCCTACAAACTGGGAAAGAATCTTCACCAACCCTTTATCTGACAGAGGGCTAATATCCAGAATATATAAAGAACTCAAGAAGTTAAACAACAACAAATCAAGTAATCTATTAAAAAATGGGGTAGAGAGCTAAACAGAAAATTCTTATAGAATATAGAATGGCAGAGAAACACTTAAAGAAATGTTCAACATTCTTAGTCATCAAGGAGATACAAATCAAAACAACCCTGAGATTTCACCTTACACCCATCAGAATGACTAAGATAAAAAACTCAAGTAACAACACATGCTGGAGAGGATGTGGAGAAAGGGGAACCTTCCTCCATTGCTGGTGGGAATGTAATCTTGTACAGCCACTTTGGAAATCAATCTGGCACTTTCTCAGAAAATTAAGAATAGTGCTACCTCAAGATACAACTACACCACTCCCAGGCATATATCCAAATTATGCTCACTATACAACAATGACATTTGCTCAACCATGTTCATACCAGCTCTATTTGTAATAGCCAGAATCCGGAAACAACCTTGATGTCCCTCAACTGAGGAATGGATACAGAATTGCATCCATTGTGTAAATATTGTGGTATATTTACACAATGGAATACTACTCAGCAATTAAAAACAAGGAAATCATGAAATTTGCAGGCAAATGGAGGCAACTAGAAAAGATCATCTTGAGTGAGGTAATCCATAAGCAAAAAGACACATATGGTATATACTCATTTATAAGTGTATATTAGCCATATAATATAGGAAAAACATACTAAAATCTATACGCCAAAGAAGCTAAACAACAAGGAAGATCCCAGGGAAGATGCTCTCAATCCTCATTCAGAAGGACAGATGCGATAGACATTGGAAGCAGGAAGAAGACAAGGAACAGGACAGGAGACTACCACAGATGGCCTCTGAAAGACTCTACTGATTGAAGTATTGAAGCAGAGGCTGAGACTCATAGCCAAACTTTTGGCAATGTGCAGGAAATCTTATAAAAGAAAGGGGAGATAGAAAGACCTAGAGGAGGCAGGAGCTCCACAAGGAGACCAACAGCACAAACAAACTTAGCCCTGGGGGTCCTGAAGAGAATGATACTCCAACTAAGGAACATGCATGGAGAGGACCTAAAACCCCAGCTCAGATATAGCCCATAGACTCAGTTTCCCAGTGGGTTCCCTAGTAAGGGGACCAAGGGTTTTCTTTGGCATGAACTCAGTGGCAGTGTCTCTGATTACCTTCTTCTGTGGGGTGCAGCCTTGTCAATCTATAGAGGAAGACAATGCAGCCAGTCCTGATGAGACCTGATAGGATAGAGTCAAATAGAACAGGAGGAGGATCTCTCCTATCAGTGCATTAGGAGAGTGACCTAGGGAGAGAAGAGGGAGGAAGGGTATGTTTGTGAGGAGATGAGGGAGGGAGCCACAGCAAGGATACAAATTGAGTAAATTCTAATAAATGAGAAGAAGAAGAAGAAGAAGAAGAAGAAGAAGAAGAAGAAGAAGAAGAAGAAGAGAACTCAGAAAGAAAAAAGAAGAAAAAAATAAACATTATGACCCTTCACCCCAGAAAGCATTACTTAAACTAAGTAACTAAGTGATATTTAGTACAGTGTCATTTATATGCAAAGGCTGCCAAACCAAATATTTTCCATTCATTTCTTTGTATGAAGAATGGATTGTTCATTCCTAAATAAAATGCCAAAACAGAATTCTCTTTATCAGTCCTGAAACGTTAGGACATTATTTACACGTAGCAACCTTTACATGAACATTCAGCTAAGAAAAAAACATTTGGTGCAAAATCAATTGCTTGTCTTCATTAATTTTCATGGTATTGACATAAAAGCTAGTCTTGTGTTTGTAGAAATATAACCACACAAAAGTTCTAAAAATCAAAGAATTAAGACTATTTGAAGGATAGAGGAGCTTCCTGAGTTACTGGCATTTCAGAGATAATCTCCTTTGGCCAAACAATCTATTGTAGAGCTAGGGATGAGCAAGGGAAACAGTTTTTAAGGAGCAGCTTGCCTAGCATGTGCAAGGTCTTGAACTTCAGCCCCCTATTGTAAAAATCAAACAAAACACAAGGAGGGACTGGTGTGCCCTCTGGAAGTCAGAACTGTCTTTCAATCTTACAGGTGAGAGAGCAGGTCACAGACCAGTCACCTGCCCAGGACTGGGGCTGAACCACAGCATATCGCCTAGGAACTAATGATGCAATTTCTACCTGTATAAAGAAGACACAGTTTCCACTGTTTACTTTTATAGATGTTTACATCAGCAAATAATATATGATGAACTCTATTTTAAGTTCGTGCTTGTAGATGGCTGACAATAGTTAACAGGTTATCCAGAACAAAGACTGAAAAAAAAGTTGTGTAGGGGTGTGGTCTGTTCTCTTCTTTCACCAGGTGGGTCCCTTGGATGGAAGGAACTTGGGTATTCAGGCTTGGTGGCAAAAGGTTTACATGACCCATTTTCTATGTTTATATTTTTGCCTCAAAAATTGGGAAACTTACATTTTACTTTCTCTGATTAGTGCATCATCAGACCAGGGAAAGGTTTTTCTTTGTGTGTTATAAATTTCATCTTAAAATTTTCCTATTTTATCCAGATTCCTTATGAAAATCTGCTTTATAAAATGGGCTCTGGATTAGAATAGAAGTTTAGTTCAAGGCATTTAGGAACAAACACAAATAGATGTTACTCACATGAGATTTAACACATAAAAAGGCAATGCACTTACTTACGCGTGCTAGTGACAAGTGAAAATCAGTTCGAAAGCTGTGAGCTACTGTCAGTGTGATACAGAAAGCATCCTTAAAATCTTTCAGCGGGGGGCTCTTGAATCTGGCTCTCAGCTTCAGGATGAAGGGCTGAGGCGCTGTTGGAAGACACACCACACTACATGCTGGAGCTGATCTAAACCTCCTTAGAAAGCTAAAAGCACCAAAATATTGAGACTAGGCCAGGAATCCGGAGGAATCTGAGACTATGTTTAGGAGTCTTTATCCAAAATATGAGGGCTACCATGAGGGAGAAATAAAGCATGACTGTGTTGTTCTGGTAAATAAGGAGGCCTAGGCAGGAAACAGAGACCTTATTCTAGGGCAACATAATGCCCTACTGTAAGAAAAACCTTGTTTGATGACAACTACGTCATACCCTCACTGAGGATCAACTCCAAGCAAAGACAATTTAAACAACTTTTCTGAGCTGGGATCCTAGGTATAGGTGCTTCGTTCCCATGCACAAAACCTTAAGTTTCATACCTCTCTCTCTCTCTCCCTCTCTCTCTTGCCTTCCTTCCCCCTCCCTCCCTTCCTCTCTCTTTCACACACACACACACACACACACACACACACACACAAACACACACACACATTTAAGAAAGAAAAAGAAAAGAAAGAATAATAATTTTAAAATTGAGTCTATATAAAAATTTTTGTCCTATTTTTAAAAATAGATTCTAGAAGGAAGTGAGGAGTATGGGTAATCACCACTTCTGAGGAAGTGCAAATATGTGGCAAGAATCTGGGGTAGGCCAGGTTTCATTCAGTTTTTTAGTCAGTTATAAGAGAGATGAGGCATAGTGACTTTTTAGCCATTTCAAATCAAATGCTAAAGCAAAAAGAATTAACTGTAGGAAAGTGAATAAACATAAGGATTGGCTAAAAAGTGGCACATGACTTTCATTGTGAAGAATTACCTTCAGAAAAATTAACTTGAGACTCATGGGCCCAGGCTCTCAGTTACAAAGGGTTTCCAAGACACCCATATTGACCAATCATAACACTGCAGAGAAAAAAATATCTTAAATTAGGATTGGATTTTATCATCATCCTACAAGTAGATACTCAGCAGGGATTAGAGCCTGGAGACTTCTTGGTGGTTAAGACAATGTGTCAATTAACCAAACCAAACCAAACAAGCAAAACAAAAATTCCAGAACTGTAGAACTCACATTCTGAGGTTTCTGTTAAGATCAACAAACCCTTCAGCTCCATCCTGCCTCCAAACTATCCTATAGTGAGTGAATCTACAACTCAGTTCTGTAATAACATGGCTTGAAAGTTCTAGTCAAGGTGAAGGACAATGATCAAGACTGCTGATTGACTTGAGTTAAAAACTGGGACCAGGCAGATAACATGGCCTGCAAAAATCATCTGGGTTCCACTCAAAAAGGAGGAGAGACTGTACTCCTCAAAGTTATCCCATGACAGGTATGCTGTAGCATGCATGCACCTAAATGTGTTCACACACACACACACACACACACACACACACACACACACACACACACACACAC
>NW_026592118.1:6680807-6701234 GCF_907164565.1 Psammomys obesus | reverse complement strand
CACACACACACACACACACACACACACACACACACACACACACACACGGTACACATGCACCACCCAAGCAAGCAACACAGTTCTTTAAAAAATAGCATGTCAATTGGCAGCTCAGTCTCCATGTGGATCTCTGAGGGAGGGGAGCAGGGGCTGCCTCCACCATGATCTCAGTTGACTGCTCTCTGATCACTCGCTCCTGATGATGCAACCTTGCCAGGCCCCTGGGGAAGAGGATCCAGGCAGACCTGATGAGACAAGCTATGAGCAGATGGCAATGATGGAGAACTCCCCCTTTCAGTGGAATAGGGGAAGTGGATTCGGGGAAGAGGAACGGAGGGTGAGACTGGGGAGTTGAGAGAGGGGGCTTCAATTAGGATATATAATGAATAAATTGTGAAAAAAAATAAAAATAAAAAACAGCATGTCCTAAAACAGTAGAAAGAATAGCTAAGTATTTAGTAAGATGATGTGATTTTCTTCTTAGAAACCCTACCTTTCAGCAACAAATTAAGTAATCCAATTAGAAAATTAGAGCTAAACAGAAAATTCTCAATAGAGGAATATCGAATGGCAGAGAAACACTTAAAGAAATGCTCAATGTCATTAGTCATCAGGGAAATCAAAATCAAAATAATCCTAGATTTCACCTTACACCCATCAGCCTGACTAAGAGCAAAAACTCAAGTGACAACACATGCTGGAGAGGATATGGAAAAAAGAGAACCCTTCTCCATTGCTGGTGGGAATGTAAATTTGTACAACCACTTTGGAAATCAATCTGGCACTTTCTCAGAAAATTAGGAATAGTGCCTCCTCAAAATCCAGTTATAACACTCCTAGACACATCTCCAAAATATGCTCAAGGATATTTGCTCAACTATGTTCATAGCAGCTTTATTTGTAAAATCCAGAATCTGGAAACAATCCAGGAAACTGAGGAATAGATGCAGAAATTGGGGTACATTTACACAATGGAATACTACTCAGCAATTAAAAACAAGGAGATCATGAAATTTGCATGCAAATAGTGAGGTATCCCAGAAGCAGAAAGACACATATGGTATATACTCACTTATCAGTGAATATTATACATATAATATAGGATAACCATACTAAAATCTGTACACCTAAAGAAGCTAAGCAAGAAGGAGGACCCAGGGTAAATTGATCAGTCCTCACTCAGAAAGGCAAACAGATGGACATCAGAAGAGGTAGAAAACAGGGAACAGGACAGGAGCCTACCACAGAGGGCTGTTGAAAGACTACCCAGCAAGTTATCAAAGTGGATGCTCAGACTCATAGCCAAACTTTGGGCAGAGTGCAGGAACTCTTATGAAAGAAGAGGAGATAAGAAGACCTGGAGGGGACAGGAGCTCCACAAGAAGAACAACAGATCCAAAAAGTCTGGGCCCAGGGGTCTTTTCTGAGACTGATACTCCAACCAAGGACCAATCATAGAGATAACCTAGAACCCCTGCACAGATGTAGCCCGTGGCAGCTCAGTCTCCAAGTGGGTTCTCTAGTAATGGGAACAGGGACTCTCTCTGACATGAACTCAGTGGCTGGTTCTTTGATCACCTCTCCCTGATGGGGAAGCAGCCTTACCAGGCCACAGAGGAATACAATGCAGCCAGTCCTGATGAGACTTAATAGGCTAGGGTCAGATGGAAGGGGAGGAGGACCTCCCCTATCAGTGGACTTGAGTAGGGGCATGGGAGGAGATGAAGAAGAGGGGGTAGGATCAGGAGGGTTTGGGAGGAGGTTATATCTGGGATACAAATTGAATAAACTGTAATTTATTTTAAAAAATAATAAATTATTAAAAGAAAAGAAATCTCACCTTCCATGCACTTGCTCATGAGGCCATAGACATGAAGCTTTGCAAGTCTGCTCACTTTTTTACCTAACCTTTTCTTTTCTTCTTTATATCTCTTTTCTAATCATGCATTTCCAAACACGTTAGGCTTCCTGACTCTTTGTCGAAAGCTCACCCCATGTTCACTCACAGTACAGTGGCTATCTTTAAGTGGCTGCTTGCAGATTTCCATTGCTGCTAGCCCCATTCAAAAGGCATGCTTTTCTTCCTTTCCTTCATCCCCTACTGTTTGGTTTCAGACATCCCTTGGTCCATACCTGCTGCAGGGCTAGGCTGCTCCCTACGCTGAACTCTCCAGCTCTGGATAGGGGCAGGGCCTTCCCCTCCCCTTTCACTATATAATGTAGACATTTTGGTTTCATAGCTCTCTCTACCACTGGGTGGAAACTGAGATTTACAGTTTGCCTAGCCGAAACTTATTCTTTTAGAATTTAATCTCTATTGGAATTGTCTTAAGGCTTTAAAACAAACAAACAAGCAAAAACCCAGCATGCTACTTTTCAATTTACATAGTTTCAGAGATGGTTGATATTGAGAAAAGTCACGAAAACAGAATACTTCAAGTGACTATAGGCCACAGGAACATTGACTGCACTGTGCCTCAAAGAAGTCACATGATCCTCAGATGCTTAAACTTGTTTAAAAAAAGAAGAATCCTTAAGGTGTTGAAGAGAATAACAAAAGTGGTTTGTATATAATGTGTAAATCTTGTAATCAGATCTTCTGGATCCTGGTTGAAGGCCAGAGATGCAAAGTTGAAAAGAAGTTTAAGAGAAGGTGAAAATCTAGAGAAAACCTGGAGGTCTGAAGCTGGCCTCAAAGAAGATATACACAGTTCAAATAAAAAGTGAGCCAGCATAGTGATAACACCAGCATGGGGAGCAGATAGTGATTTGAGGGAAAAAAGTAAAAGCAGTAAGTGTCAGACCGGAAAGGCAAGAATCCTGCTATGCTTATTGCTTAGAAATAACCCCAGAGCAGCCTAGAAGTATCTCTGGCTGGCTCAGTGGATACACAGGAGAAACCAGTAGCCTGGGTGCAAGTGTGGCTCAGGAGATGGAAGAAGAAGTCGCAACTGGCAACCACCAGATACAGATGTTAACCCCTGACAAGATGAGAGATGAAATTTATCACTGAACTGATTTTTATCTCCCTAAATTCCCCTGAAGTCAACGGGAACTGATTTTGGTGTCAAGCTGCAGTAGCCAGAGAAGAGTTCGACAAAAGAGAGAGAGAGCGAGCTGGTCACACACACCTCCCACCCCAACATGCCAGGCAGAGCATCCCTGTGGCACCCTAAGGGAAGAACTGTTTCAAGAAGATGTCTGCGAAGTGACACCAGAACAAGTGATGTGTCAGGCAGCTCATCTGCCTTGAAGATTCCGAACTCCTAACTCGTATGTGGTTTGATGGTGAAGAGTTTATTCTTGCTTTGCTTGTCAAGTCCAGAACCTTGGAATGGTGCTCCTGCCCAGGGGAAAGGGGGTCTGTGCAGGCAAGTGGTGCCAGGGGCCTGTGTGTGTACCATTGTCAAAGTGGGGTGACTTTGGGCATTTATTCTGTTTGTGTCCTAGGATGATATGTCTGCTTTTTTTTGGTTCCTTCCCTACTCATAAGAGACACTCTCCTGAACTTCCCCTGCCATTGTTACCACTCAAACCAGTGACACCAACCATGCCAGGTGGGGGCTGAACAGCTTTACCAACTTTGAAAGACTTTTTGCAAAAAAACCACTACACGAATCACAAAATCTCTTTTGCATAATCTTAAACTAAGTAGAATATTAACAAACTAAGTATTCTCAAAAATATTATAGGAGGGCCCTCCGTACTCTTTATATAGATCCATTTTCTCAAAACTGTACCTAGTTAGAACTCGCCAAGCTGCGGGGATTTTTCCACACTTCTGAGCAGCATTTTTTTTTTATCTTTACACAGGGCTGTGGCAGTTGGCAGCTGTTGAGTCTCCAGATTCTCTGCACGTATAAAGTGACCCTGAGCATGTGCCCAGGGCAGCAGGTTCCCTCTGAGCATCAGGTAGCCACCCACAACCTGCTGATTATAGTACATCCTTTTCTTTGGTGAAACTATTCAGTTCAAAGAGCTGTAGTTAACTGCTGGTTGTGGTTTAAAGATCAGGGAATCATTTGCCAGACATTACCTTGGCCATCCGTTTTTTGTTGTTTTTTTTCCCCACAGAATTTTTGTTTGTTTTAGCGTCCTCAGAGAGCAGAGTGTTTCTTTTCCCCTAGCAGATGTCTGGTTCCCTGGCCTCACTGGCTATTCCAACTCCTCTGCTCAGGCCCTGTTAGGAAAGCAAACTGGAAAGTAACTAAGCCTGGAGGACTGTGTCACAAAGGGAAACTAACTCTTTGATCTGCCAGGTTAGAGGGAAAGCAAAGGTCACTTTGTGACAAGACTTGACTGCAAGTAAAAGTGGAACTTGGTGTTGAGGAAGAGAGTAGGAGTTGAAGGTCAGCGGGAAATTTGGTGGCTTTAGTAACTATGGCCGACTTGAGAATGGACTCTAATGATGAGTAGGGGGCAGGAAAGAAAGTATGAGGTGTGAGGAAAGTCCAGAGAGCCCTGCTAGTCAGATGTTCCATGAGGGAGCAACTGTGGTGGCCATGCGGAGGCTGAAGCTGAAGAGCTGCCCCACAGACCCCAACGCTGATCCACTGCGATGGCTTTCTGCAGCCACAGGCTCCATCCTGGAATCTCCCGCCAATACTCGGCATTTTGTTTCTCATGTGTTTATAGTTAGTTTTCTAAGTATTATATTATATGTTTCAACAGGAAAAAAAATGCTAAAATCTAAATGAAAATAGCATTTCAAAAACAGAGACATTATCACACTTCCTCACCATTAGCTTGAGAACAATGCGTTTGGGTGCCCATCTGTGTTTCATGGAGAGCATGTGCAACTTGGAGAGAGCCCTAAAATGCAACTTAAAATGTAGACTCTATACACCAGCCAGCTGTAGTTTGGGAAGATTTCCATCAATCACATAAACTCATTTATTCAACATTTGTATTGCAATAACCCACTGTGAGTGAAGATCTTGTTTTGCTCATATATAAATTAAAGGAACTACTTCACATCAACTCCAACATTGAAATCATGCTGTTGATCTTAAATGCCACATTTTAGACACTGAGATAAATATCTAGGTAATCTATTATGTTATATTGGCTCATTTATTTACTTATCATATCATATACCTTTATGTGGTAAAAAAAAAAAAAAGGGGGATACAGAGCTAAACAGAGAATTCGCAATAGAGGAATATCAAATGGCAGAGAAACACTTAAAGAAATGCTCAGTCTCATTAGTCATCAGGGAAATGTAAATCAAAATGACCCTGAGATTTCACCTTACACCCATCAGACTGACTAAGAGCAAAAACTCAAGTGACAACACATGCTGGAGAGGATGTGGAGAAAAGGGAACCCTCCTACATTGCTAGTGGGAATGTAAACTTGTACAACCACTTTGAAAATCAATCTGACACTTTCTCAGACAATTAGGAATCGTGCTTCCTCAAGATCCAGCTATAGCCCTCATAGACACATCTCCAAAATATGCTCAAGGACATTTGCTCAACCATGTTCATAGCAGCTTTATTTGTAATAGCCAAAATCTGGAAACAACCCAGATGACCTTCAGCTGAGGAATGGATACAGAAATTGTGGTACATTTACACAATGGAATACTACTCAGCAATTAAAAACAAGGAGATCATGAAATTTACAGGCAAATAGTGGCAACCAGAAAAGATCATTTTGAGTGAGGTATCCCAGAAAAAGAAAGACATACATGGTATATACTCACTTAGAAGTGGATATTATACATATAATATAGGATAAACATACTAAAATCTGTACACCTAAAGAAGCTAAGCAAGAAGGAGGACCCAGGGTAAAATGATCAATCCTCACTCAGAAAGGCAAATAGGATAGACAGTGGAAGAGGGAGAAAACAGGGAACAGAACAGGATCCTACCACAGAGGACCGCTGAAAAACTCTACCCAGCAAGGTAACAAAGGAGATGCTGAGACTCATAGCCAAACTTCACGCAGAGTACAGGGAATGTTATGAAAGAAGGGGGAGATAAGAAGACCTGGAGGGGACAGGAGCTCCACAAGAAGAACAACAGATCCAAAAAGTCTGGGCCCAGGGGTCTTTTCTGAGACTGATACTCTAACCAAGGACCAATCATGGAGTTAACCTAGAAACCCTAAAACCCCTGCAGAGATGTATCCCATGGCAACTCAGTCTACAATTGAGTTCCCTAGTAATGGGAACAGGAACGGTCTCTGACATGAACTCAGTGGCTGGTTCTTTGATCACCTCTCCCTGATGGGGAAGGAGCCTTACCAGGCCACAGAGGAAGACAATGCAGCCAGTCCTGATGAGACTTAATAGGCTAGGGTCAGATGGAAGGGGAGGAGGACCTCCCTTATCAGTGGACTTGGTTAGGGGCATGGGAGGAGATGAGGGAGGGAAGGTAGGATTCAGAGGAGATGAGGGAGAGGGCTACAGTGGGGACACGAAGTGCATAAACTGTAATTAATAAAAAATAAATTAATTAAACATTTTTATATGCCTTAAACATGCTAGGCTTTATCATTGAGCTACATCCATTCATAGAACCTTGATTTTTCATTACTGGGTATTTTTACATCATACAAACATTGGATTGTTCTCTGCATACAAATGTTTACTCAGACATGCATACAGAACAGAACACATGAGTTATTCCTTTCCTTTTTTTTTTTTTTTTTTTTTTTGGAGGCAGAGGCTTGATCATCCTGTCTTAGTCTTGAGCAAACTAGGCGTACACCATACCTATCCTGTCACAGGTTTTATGATAAATATACCACTTATATATTAGTTCTCACTTTGTTATGTACAAATTTATTTAAAGTTGTTAAATATGGACACCACTCAAGACTTCTTTTAAAATAGTCCATAGGGTGCAGGGCTAGCTACGCAACTTTGTGTTCCAACTTGACCTTTATACTGGAAAATACATGAGGGGCTGGAGAGGTGGTTCAGTGGTTAAAAGCACTGGCTGTTCTTCCAGAGGACTCGGGTTAAATTCCCAGCACCCACATGGGCATCTGTAACTCCAGTTCCAGGGGATCTGACACCCTCACACAAACATACATGCAGGCAAAACACCAATGCGTATGAAATTTAAAAAATAAATGATATATCAAGAGGTAGCCAGGTGGCCGGAAAGGTGCACTCCCACAGTGTCTGTGAAAATTGGGCCTATTTGGGCTGCTTTTTGTTTTGTTTGTATTTGTTTCTGATGTCAGCCCTGGAGACTGAAGAAGATGAAAGCATCTGAAATGTTCAGAGAATTATTCAGAGGTGTAAAGAATTGTTCAAAAGCCAGCAAAGCCTTAAGAGTGAAAGAAACAGACCAATGACGTGTTCAACGCATAAAGAGCTCACTTTGCTTAGAGAAATTCTTAAATCAAAGGGAAAATTCACAGGTCCCTTTTCGGTGGATTCTATTCAAGTTTCTTAGATATCATCAACTGAAAAGGGAGTGCGAGATGAAGTGTAATAGCTAAATATTAATGGAGGAAACTTTCACGACACACACACACACATGCTATAAAAATTTAAAATCCTGCCAGGCAAGACCAGTGACCTGAACTTGATTCACAGAATCTACATACAGGTTAATGAGAGAACTGGCTCCTCTGACCTCCACGTATGCCTGTGGCATACGTGCCTACCATAATTCAAAGCTAATTTAAATTTTAATTTAAATCTTTTAAAATCATATGCTGTATTGCTTCATCATTTTGGTGATCTTTAAGTCCCAACACTAAGTTATTGTATTGGGAATAAAAGCAAAAATAAACCAAAAGATTTGGTGCCTAATGAGGACAATTTAGACAAGGAAGCCGAAACTCAACATGGTAACAGAATTGATCGGTCTTTGTCTCTGGCCCAGCCCAAAGCACTCTATGGAAGTGACGTTACTCAAGATGTCCTTTCTTTCTTGTAGTTCGTCCCTCTGGAACACACCCACGTTTATGGTGATGAGGCTTATGTGGGGGCCCATCCAAGGATGGGGCCTGGGCACCAGTAAGGTCACAGCTACACCTAGGGAAAGGGATGTCTTCCTAACCCACCATCGCCAGGGAAAGGAGCCCAGCCGAGGTCTCTTCCGGAAGGGCAGGAAAGCCCTCCGGGGCATCTGTGTACTCCTGGGTTCTATCTTCTGGTTTATTAATGCTTTTCCTCAACAGTTCTGCTGTTAGGAATTCGCCATGACGGGAGAGGGAAGAGGGGAGATGTAAACAAGCATTTAAACACGTTACAGCACTGTTTCTAGGGCTAAATGACTGAATTCAGGCCAAATATCTCAAAACAGGCTGCTGGTTAGATAAATAGCCATAGAGCCATGTGACAGGATACTCTCAAAGAAACAAAACAAAACAAAAAACACCAAAACACTTAATTGGTAAATTTTCTTAATATACCTTCTTTTAAAAAAGAAAAAAGAGGGTTGGGGTTCAAGAGATGGCTCAGTGATTAAGCACATTGGCTGCTCTTGCAGAAGAATTAGGTTCGATTCCCAGCACCCACAGGACAGCTTGCAACCACCGGCAACGGCAATTCCAGAGGATCTAGGTCTTCTTTAGACCTGGCAGGCACAAGGCGCGTGGTGCACAGACATGAGTGCAGAGCAAGCGCTAAGTCATACGAAATAAAAACAGATCTTTAAAAATATTGAAAAGAAATCTCAAAAGGAACCATTTTACTGTATACTCACCTTTTGAAAATAGTTTTTGTTGTACGTATTTACACTGTGCATGCCTGTGTGCTTGGTGTACTGTGCAGCTACACGTGCCGCAGTGCAAATGTAGAGGTCAGAAGACAACTTGGAGGAGATGGCTCTCTCGTTCCACAGTGTGAGTCTTGGGGATCAAATCTAAGGTGCCAGGCTTAGTGGCAGCTGCTTTTTTGTCCACGGAACCTTCTTTCCGGCCCATTCCCATTATTTTTTTAAATTTAATCTCTACTCAACTTGTCCACTATAAAACTGTGATGCCTCAGTTATACTAACTAACTTGTAATTTCCTTTTTAGTTGGATCTTGATTTGAACTTGGAAAGTTTGGAATAATGGAAAAGGAAACAGCACAATGCTTGCTTTCAAGAACAAACATGGCGGAGTAGAAAAATCAGCGTGGTGACATGTGGAGGCCTGGAGCGACTTGCCAATGCTGCGGGCCGCAGGAGGACGGCTTCCAGGGAGTGCTTGGAAAATTCGTATTCTGTTACTGCTTACCTTGGATGAGGGTTAAACAGGCGTTGTCTTTGTTTATTTTTCTTGTCTACATCTCACAATCATTTAATTCTGCATATATGCAGCACCTCATAGAAGTAGCACGCAGAGAAATAACTGACATAAACTGTTCTAATTTTACTATTTGAAAAAAATTTTAAAAAATATTTAAAAAGTAAAAAGCAACTAGGATAAGAAGATGGTAACATTAGATTAATTTGTACCTTCAGAGACATGAGCCACCGAGAGGAATGGCACATGCAGGCCAGTTGCCGGCTGCCGCTCCCTCATTGCCACTAGGAACTAACTGTTTGGTTAGCAGCTACCCAAGCTACAGCACAACAGGTACGTAACTGAAAACGAGCAACGGCCTCTTTCCGTGCAAGTGCTTTAGATTTTGCTGCGATGTAAATCTCAGCACCATGCAGAACACTGTACAAACCGAAGCTCTAATTATGAATAATGGCATTCAGTGGCATCCAATTCAAATTAATAATGATGACGCTATGGCACGTGGAATAGCTCTGAGTTTTACTGAAGATGTTTATGCTTGGTTTATGGATTTGTATTTGGACTCCCGGTTTATGTGTGAGGGTTCAACCTGTATTTTACTGTATTTTAAAACAGTAATTAACAGTACAGAGAAAAATGAAGCAAAAGGACAAATCAACAGTTTGCATCTCAAAATAAATTTTCTTTTTAACATGTTAGTATTTTCTGTAATAATTAAAAAACAGGTGTGTAAACATAGAGATTAAAGAAATTTTAATGTTAAGAATAATTGTGTTTGAAAAGCAAAAATGTCCTTGATTTAGAACTATTTCCTACATGTGAGTGAGAAAAATGTCTCTAATTCTGTTGGCTTGGAAATGAGTTGATGTACAATTTAAGTCATTACATGCTAGTCTAATGAAAGAAGACATTGAAATATAAGGTGTCACATAGAATCGATGTCAATAGAAATCTAGCAAGATAAAAATTTCTGAAAGGGAAGAATAAAAATGTATTTCAAACAATTTCTCAGTATAAATACCAAAGCTACATTTGTGCAGAGGCTGAAAGAAGCCCCCAGAGAAGAGAAACTGGTTCCCTCAGGGCACTAAATTTTCAATAAAGGAATTGATTCAAACCAAAAGCAAACTGAATTTCCCAAAGTCTGTTCCTTCATTCTACCTGCTCTTTCTTCAGTGTATTCACACAACTTCCTGTCAGAAAGTTGGAAAGAGTTCTAAATATCCTGTTTCTACTTGCCTGAAATTTGGAATTTTGCTAATAAAGTATCATCCTGCTGATCTGCTTTGAACCACCTCAAATTCAAGCTGCAGAGAGGGAGTGCGCTTGCCCTAGACTGTAAACCCAAGAGGGTCTGTGTATTTATCAGGTTGGAGGGGACAAGTCAATGTAAATTCTAAAACCTTACACAAAAAGAAAGTGACTCAGTGCAAGAAGAGGAAGCGGGAGGCTCTCACTTCTTCCCTGGCTTTGTGTCGGGTGTGGCTGCCAGGACCTGGAGCAGATCTCCACAGCAGCGTCAAGCTTTCACAGCTTCGTAGAAAATATTCCATTGAAACACTGTGTCATCTCAGTCTCCAGACACAGAAAACTCCACACATAGAAGGGAAAGTGGGGTTCCTTTCCAGGTAAATAGTGAGTTAAGTATTGGGAAAAGTCTAATCTGCTGTACTTTCCAGTGTCCTTCCTGGATAACGGTAATAGCTTTACAAGTGATTGTTGCACTGGGCCAAAAGTTTAACAAGCACAATTTATTAAAAATCTGCACAAACATAACACCATTGGTAGCTGCTTGGACTTTCCATACAAGTAGGACCTCATAAATGTGTGATTGGCACAGAAAATATTTTTACAATGAGGATTATGGAATCCTACTGAAAACACATGGCTCCTTCAGCCCCACGTCTCAGTTCTCCATGAATATCTCCACCAAATAACGGTTAATTTCATTTGGTTGACACATGTCTTTCTTAGTTTGGAAAGAAAAGGAACTTAATTAAACTGATGTCCAGAAATCCATCAGGACTAATGTTTGTATATTGGTTTGGAGGAATATACTTTCTGGAAATCTGACACATTTCTATCACAAATAAATTAGTAGAATTTGTAAAACAATCATGATCTATTATTTCCTGTGTATCATAAAAGTATTCATTCATTTCTTCAAAAAGAGTTTCTCCTTTAATTAAAACTACTCCTTTCTCTGCAGTAGAGGAGATAGATATCAAGAACCCCTTTTAGTCTGCCTGTCTATAATAGTTAAGTTTTTAACCAAGAAAGGAGAGGGTTAAAAACAAAGAGGCCAAAATACTTGCTTACAATGCCATAAAAGAGATCATTTTAGTTTTTGATTACTACCACCATTGTCCTGTTCCAACCCGAACATCTGCCTGTCACCCCATAAACGTACTTACACTTCTCTTCCCTTTATGAGCAAATAAATGGGGCTTTAAGAGACTTTTTAATAGATAGCAGCTGTTTGGCTGCTAAACACTGCATCTGGAAGAGAGTATGCTATTCACATGAAGGAAAAAAAACCATCCTATTGCTTAATTTTCTTAAAGTACACTAATGTTTTACAAAAAGATGCCTGAATGCTTGCAATGCGCAGAAAGGAGAGCTCCTCAAAGGTTTCTGAAAGCCAGCCTATTGCTACAGGGAGACAAGAGGTTGCTGCCTGGACAACGTATCAGATGGTGTACCGTTGAGGGCTGAAGACTGCTGCAGCGCATGAACTCCGTGCCAGGGAATTCACCAGAACTGGCATCTACATCCTTCTGCGACAGTCTCTGCTTTGGACTGTTTAATCATTATGCTTTCCTAGCTGCTGTAACTGTAGTATTCTGAATTCATGATCCACTTAAAAGTACTAAAAACAAATGTGAAAAAATCGGGGAAGCATCTGCTTTACAAAAACTTTAAACAAAGCACTAACTCCAGGATCCCAGAATGCTGAGTAAGGCTGCTTATAAAACACTGTGGAACATGCAAACCAAAATCACTGTTGACTTGAGCAGTGCCTCACATTGAGAATCAAGGATGCCTCCACTTCCTCGCGTTTCCTTTGAAAGGTAGCTCACGAGACAAACCTCAAAACTTCAAGAGCCCTTGTAGATAGAAAATGTTCTCATTAAAAAGAACTTAGTTGAGAGGCAGTGAGCGATGGCTAACCCAGGCACTCTATGTGCTGCTTCCTACCAAGTTTGCTCTCATCTCAAGTCTTTCTTTCACCTACCTACTACAGCACTTATCTCATCCCCTCGGCCCTCTTTCTGGACCCCTACTCACAGATAGCATACAGGTTGATCTGCCAGTTATCTGCACTTTTAGAAGTAATCCAAAACAGGCTCACCCTTCTCTCTTTTTTTCTCAGAAGGACTAAACGTTCAACACTGAATGAAAACAAAAGGAACTGTCAGGGTCTGTGTAATTTTCAGGCAAGGTAAACACAGAGAGATTAAAAAATAATATGTTAAATAGCATGTTAGCAGTAGGTCGTAGGATGGCTATAGCAAGTTAATTTAACACCACATAAAAAGGGCACAGTCTGAAAACCTGGGTATTCTTCTTAAAGTCATAAGATGAGACTCTGAAGATGACATAAAGCCTTTGGAATTCCCTACAAGGAAGTAAGCGGCTTCAGCATGTGTCTGAGACAAGAGACATGGGGCAGGAATATCTTCTTCTACCTCTTTGCATAAACACTGTGGTTTTTTATTTTCCCTCCTGCCTCTCTCTTAACCCTGTTAAGTCTTAATTTTTGTTTGTGTTTTTTGAAACAAGGTCTCATCTTGCCTCTGCTGATCTCAATCTTGCTATGTGGCTCTTTAACACCTGACCCTTCTGCCTCTACTTCCCAAGCACTGGGATGAGGTATGTCCCTTCATTCCTATCCCACTTTCTTTCTTTGTTAATGTCAGAGGTTGTAATATGACTAATCCTCAGAGTACTTCTGTAATGCAAATGAACAGCTTACTATCTTTTATTAAAAGTTATTGTAGGTCTATTGTTGTATTGGAAATCTTTCCCTTGATATAGATAAAATCTTACCAAGGAGAGAAGACACACACACACACACACACACCATTATAGAATGATAATGAATAGTATATAACAAAATGCTAATTTTTCTGTAATTGAGGTTTATACTTGTGAGAGACACTGTTTAGAAGAATGGGAAAAATCAATACTGTGGAACAGTTCAAAAATAAAAACAAGTGTATTAACAAACAACAATTCAGAGCATACAATTTTGTCCTTATACATTTTACTTCTATGTAATTGGCATACACTAGTTATAAGCACATATAGGTGAGAAACAAAAGTCTGTGTCAGTGTGAATACCTCTCTAAGTTACTGCTAAGGTTGCTGCAAACTTTATTCGATTGCAAGCTTTTGCTTTTAGAATTACCTCATCTGCTCGAGTCATATAACAGTCATCACTGCAATTAAAACATGTGAAATAAAGATTTAATGGTAAAATCTCAGCAGGCGTGTCTTCTTCTTTAGGCAGGAGAGCATAAATGGGCAGAGTCTGCATATGTGTGGGGATGCTGTGAGCATGCTGTTTATTAGTGCTACTGCTCTGGTCACCAATCAGTTGTAGACACTGTTGGCTAACTCCCCTGCCATCAGCTCCCTGTCCAAGCTTCTTAACCGAGCCCAGGCCACATCCATGATCTTCATATTGGAAGCAGGTTGTCCATAAACGCAGAACCTGAAAATATGCCTCCAGCCCCACAGATGTCTCCAACTGAAGGCTAACACTAAGACTCTGAGTTTCAATAAGTGTTTAACTATCGTTTGCCTTTAAGGGATTAAAGTCCTGGCAAGCTGGCTTAACAGGTAAAGGTGCTTAGAGCTAAGCCAGACAAGCTAGTTCAGTCTCCAGAATCTGCAGAAGGTTGAAACGAGAGGACAGACTCCATAAAGCTGTCCTCTGGTCTCCACACGTGTGTGGGTCATATGTACCCCTACACATACACACACACGAACGAGGAACTACTGGTCTATAAAATAAACCCTTAGACAGTTAGCCTCTTCATGGGAAGTCATCTGAGCTTCCCTTCACTTTACACTGCATAAAGATGAACAAGTCCAAATGACCTGTTCACTGACCCTAACACTCCTGCCCGACTTTGCTATCACTCTGTCATGCGCTTCTCTGTACATCTCCATCCTCAAGTGTAAAACTCTTTCTTCTCCCTGACTTTCTCACAGCTGAAAATTTATCTGGGCTTACCCGCCCCATTTTATTTTGTCTAATTTCATGAGACGGGGTCTTGCTTACTAGTCCTGGCCTAGATCTTCTGTGTAGATCAGGCTGGTTTTGAGCTTGTGAAGATTCTCCTGCCTCTGTCTCCTCTGTGTTAGAGGGATGGATCTGTACCACTTCATTTAGCTGTGTGCTGTTCTTTATTAGGCAGAGTATTTAATCACATATTATTATTAATTTTACATGTAGATTTTTAATTTTTACTTGTTAGCAGCTGTAGTAGTCAAGGGTGTGTGTCTGCCTTCTCCAAGCAGCTAGCATAGCATCTTGCACATAAAAGATGCCAAGTAAGAAGTGACAGTTATTCACTGTGTCAGTGAATAGAATGAGGCAGGAGAAAACCCTTTAATGATTGATAGGATGAAAGGGGTGGCTGAGGGAAGGAGGCCACAAACTTCTCACCCTGAGCCTGTGCTAAGGATTAAGCAAATCAGGTGATGAAAATAGAACTTCCTTGCCTTATTGGTGAAAGAGTTGTTTCTTTAGGCAAAACTTGTGCAACTGAGAAATCATACCCGACACAAAAACTTCTCTATGGGCCTTCACCAAATACTTTCAAAACCAAATAACTTTCATGGTCCACCATAATTCTTACCTCTTGGGTAGCAATGGAAAAAAAATGCAAATCATGCACCCTGGGAGCCAGTGAGATGGCTTGGCAGGTGAAAACACTTGTGCAAACTTTGTGGGTAGGTTCAATCCCAAGAAGCCCCAGCAGAAGGGGAAACTGAACTGATTCTTCAACTTGTTCCCTGACCTTGCCATATGTGCCTTGGCATGCAGCGTCCTCTCTCTCTCTCTTTCTCCTTCCCTCTCCCTCCCTCCCTCTCTCTCTCCCATGAAAGTGTGTGTGTGTTGTCCCTCTGCCTTTTTCATAATGAGGGCAATGATAATGATGAAGATAATAAAATAAAAACAAACAAAACAAAAACTTAAATGGCACCCACCACCTTTCCTTATGCACTTCATTCACTTTCATCCGGAAGATTTTCTTTTCAGAGTTCTTAACAGACTCATCATTGTTGAATGAAAGCGAAAATGCTGTAAGCGGAATATTTCCATTAGAGGAATGTGCCCTGTAAGGAAGACGATGCTGTTACCTCTCAAAATCTTCACATTGGTGAGTGAGTGTTACCAGTGTCTCCTCATGTTGTTCATTTGGGAGGTGTCGACGCGGAATCTAAAAGACAAAATATATAAATAGAAAGCATTCAAGGCTCAGATATGAGGAGAAAATTTTATCAGTCTCAGAAAGAAAACAACTTGCTAGATGCATTTTCCATTAAAAGCCATGTTTTTATTCTCATGACTTATTTGCCAGTGCTGTCAGTCATAAGAAGATAGGCCACAAGTGTGCCTTGTGCATGCTTCAGAGAAAGGGTAAAGCCCTGAGTATAAACAAAGGCTGAGCCTTTCAGTTAAGGAAGATTCTGATGACAGAGAGAAATTGTCCAGTAACAAGGAGAAGAAGGCTGGACATTCCAACATTCAAGGCATAAACTGTTGAAGCTGTCAGACTGACATGTTTGCAGTTCAATTATCCACACTGCAGGGATAAGCTGTCCAGGAGTGCCTAGCCACCCAGTACAACCAAGGCCTTTCTTCCCAGAATGCTGTTTACTACAGATTTTGTTCAATGGGAGTTAGTAATTATTTCCATGATTTTTCAGGGCAAGAGGATAATTAGTGATGTAACAACTAATGGAAATAACTTTTACTTCCCACTTTTTCTATTAAATATTAATTGCAACTTAGTCACCCAACTGTCAAAAGTTACACGGGCAGTACGGTGCCTCAGAGGGTGCATCGAAGATGTTTGGAACTTCAATAGTTAGATGACTCGTGTGTAGATTGAAAGCCAATTCCTGTAGGCAATTAACACATTTAAAATGCCCCTGGAAACTAGTAATTTCCATGACCCCTTCAGAAAATGTAGGGGATGGGGTCTATGGGAAACATGAGGGCAGTTTGTCTGCATTTTTTGAGTTTCTGTCAAATTATAAAAACAAGCCCCCAAAGCCTGCTTGTCCCAGATCCCTGAGGAATCACTTTACCTATTGGCACGCTACCTAGACACAGCGTGGGAGGGGGGCTTTTGCTTCCTTTTGTTTTCAGCTTGTGACAGCTGAAAACATGGCAGCCAGTTACTAGATGAAAGCTGATGAATGCCTCTGGGGACAGTTGAGAGAACTGGACCACCAACTAGTAGAGCTTTTTTTCCTTCTAATTATGCAAAATTGCACAACTGCCTGTCTCTGTTGTGATGCTCCAGAGATGTTTCACAATTCCCCACACTCACTAAAGAGAAAAGCCAGAGATACCTGACAACAAGGAGCAAGAAGGCCTATCCTGACAGTTCTAGAAGATGAGGTATTTTTAATATGTAAATGAATTAATAAACAAGTTTGCAGCAAAGCCCTTAAAGATGCTATTACTTTAGATAAGGGATCAAGAATTCTACAACCCCCAGTTACTAAAGGAAGCAACAGAAGCCCAGAGAGGCAAGCAGCCAGTCAGCCACTGTCTGAGAAGTAGACACCTGGTTCTTCCTTTTTATCCCTCCATAATTGCACATAGTACAGGTGATATTTTAGGTTTGAAATAAAAGTACACTTGTTTTAACACTAATTTTTGCACTATAAATAATACCTCATTAAAAGATATGTCATAGGCAATGACATCACACTACTTGGATTCTGGGAAGTCTTGAAAAGGCCTGTGGAAAGGGAAACCTCAAGACTTCATCTCCACTAAATTCCAGATTAGGGTAACCTCAAGTGGCAAAACAAAGAATTGTACTGAAATACTCTCCTCAATAAATTTTCGCTGAGCAAACGAAGCACAGGTTCCATCTAGCTGCTTTGTCATGTCCTTGCATGGCTTGGTTCCTGGGATGCTGACAAGAGGTCATGAGGGGATGGACAAAGTAGAGACACACAAGGGAAAAATTTGGGATCTGGTGGACCAAGCTCTCTGATGGAGAAGCTGCAGCATCCAGGAAGCTCAGTGTGTTTATTTTAAACCGTTGAATAGAAAGGCAGTTTATTTCTCACAGATAATCAAGAAGGTGAGGTTACTGAAAACAGATAAACAAGGAGGCATGATTAATACATACAAATAAACAAGGAGGTGGGGTTCTTGCACACAGATAAACAAGGAGGCAGGGTTATTGCCTACAGATAAACATGGAAGTAGGCTATTATATACAGCTGAACAAGAAGGCAGGTTTGGCTAGTCTTGGCAGGAGATGTCCCTGTAGGAGAGCAGTCTTCAGGATGTAAACATCCCGTGTTGATAATGGACATTATCTGCGCACTGTCAGCATGCCCATTGGAACAGAGGAAGGGTTTGCCATCCTTACCATGAGAAGGGTCTGAGGCATTGGGATCTTTGACATGATCATCACCATGTCAAACAATACACATTCATTCAGCTTCACTCAGTGAAGTTGACCTGGGTGATCACGAACTTACAAAGTTTCTCTTGGGCGGCATGAAGACTGACAGACAGGCAGAGAAAACACCAGACGAGACCCTGAGCCAGAGACCCATCTGGCACGAGGAGCACAGTGCACCTACCTTTGATTATACCTCCTCTGTTTATTGTACAATGTAATTCAAGAAATTTTAACCTCATTAAGTATTTTAAATACTTGAACCAGATCTGAAATGAAACAACCAAGCCGGATACAGAAGAATATATATATGCGCAATTGTGTTAGAGGTACAGTAGGGTCAACCAATAAAAGTATGCAGGAAAGTGCTATAGAGTAAACTGTTACTTCTTATTTAATTAAAAATTAAGTCAAGTGTAAAAAATTGCATGTAAGTGCTAAATAAACAGTGTGACCACAAAGGTAGGATTGCGTATTCAGCCTCTTAAGCTTTGTGCAGGACCATAGGAGACGCGCGCAATGTCATCTAGAAGCACTTCTGTCTTTTGTAGATAAAATGCCAACATAGGTCTTGTCATGATACATCTGATTCCTCTCCAACAAGGTTGCCATCAATTTACTAGCTTTTTCTAAAATCACCTCTAGAACTTCCACTACATCCCTTTGAAAATGTTTGGGAAAGTTCTACATTAAAGATCTATGAATGAGGTGAAGGAAGTCAAGCTGCACGGTGCCAGCTGCTTTAGAAATGATCAGAGGGTGAGAACTCTGAGCTGCTCCCCTAGCCTACTCCCCGGTGATGAGCTACTTAAGCCACAGAACAAGAGCAGCAGACTGACTGTGAGCAGCTCACTGGGAAGAGTCTAATTTTCTCACACTTCTCCTTTTCCTCTTCTGTAAGTGAGGGTGATAAAGGTAGCCCTCACAGAACTGCCATTAGCTGGAGTATCTGCCTGCTACGTAGCTAGCACTGCATAAGTTTAAAACTTGGGACATGGCATAATACTCCCCTGAGTAATGCAATATGCAAAGATGAAGCCTGTACAGCAATCATGCTATTTTGGTTCCTTCTGAAGAGGTAGGCAAGTTCCCTCTCTTGACTCATGATCATATTGACACAGCTTGATGTGCATAACTAGATATAAATTGTTATTTCTAAGGCTCCTTTTGACTTTTGATGATTTCACATAAGGCTATTGGAGTTGCCTCGGAGAGGTCACCATTCTGCTGAACAAAACAGAGAGATGAGCCTTAGAGGTCCCAAATGAGTAGTTTCTTTTTTTTTCCTATCCCAGTACAGGTCATAGTGAGGATTTTCCATATCAAAAGAGAAAAACGATCCTAACTAACTGTATATGATGAAATGAAAGATAAACGCTCTTGTCAGTTGAGAGTGGAGGGCTACACTTCATCGCTGCGGTTTGCCCAGCTTGGAGTAGAGCATTTACATTGTTTTATTTTTGCATTTTTTTCATTGATGAAGCAGGAAATAAAAAAGGTTAAAACTTTATTTAAAGTTGCTTCAAAATTTACTTTCCATGGGAAAATAAATTATGTCACACATAATTTTTAGGGCTGGAAAATTTAGCACTAAAGACTATAGGAGGAAAGATTCCCAAGCGGCTGACCACATTCACTCAAGCTGAAAGCAGATATGTTTCTTCATTGCCATCACTTGATTAATTTCTTCTCTCTCTTCCTTACCCCACTCACTTCCTCCTTTTCACAAAGGAATCTCTATATTGCTAGACAAGCAGATGGTGCTTTGTGTTTAACCTAACCAAAACTTGCCTTGGATTCTTGGATGGAGTTCAGTACATCAGTGAAGATCATAAGTTGTTTGATTATTTAAGCAGAAGTTTACACAATCCAGTTTCAAAATAATTCTAACTTAGAGGACAGACACATTGTCAGAAATATGCTGTACCGACCCAGTCATGCTATATTGTTGGAATGTGTCAGAATATAAATATCGTAAAAGGCATGACACCTTCATTTAAGACAGGAACACTTGATGCTGACAAGTGATTTTCATCTCGACGACATGTGCTTCTCTTTGGGGTGTCCCATTTGTAGCTCATTATACTTGTTTAGTACGCCTGTTTCATTTCAGGATTTGCCTTTGCTAAATTTATAATTAAATGTTGACCAGGTTCAGCATATTTTTATGACACATCCTTAGTAAGCACTAAACCATCATCAAAATTGTTATCCTCATTTCTATATATAACTATTAAAAGTTGTAAAAGATACTGTGTTGAAAATAAACATATGTTCACTCATATACTTTTATAAATAAGAGCAGTCACTGAATGTTTTTATGGCATTTTGGCAGTAGTTAAGAGCACTGACTGCTTTCTAGAGCGCCCAGATTGGATTCCCAGCACCCACATGATGGCTCTTAATCATCTATAACACCAGTTTCATGGAATCTGTTACTCACTTCTGGCCTCTGGAAGTCATCAGCCACATGTATAGATAGATACATAGGTAGGTAGGTAAGTAGATAGATAGATAGATAGATAGATAGATAGATAGATAGATAGATAGATAGATA
>NW_026592118.1:6589459-6680797 GCF_907164565.1 Psammomys obesus | reverse complement strand
ATAGATAGATAGATAGATAGATAGATAGATAGATAGATAGATAGATACAGAGATAGATACAGAGATAGATAGATACAGAGATAGACAGAGTAGATGATATAGATATGGGTGATAGATATAAATATAGATGTAGATATAGAGATAAAGATAAAGATGATAGATGATAGAAATAGATAAAGATAGATGATATAGCTGCAGATAGACATAAGTATATATATATATATATATATATATATATATATAGAGAGAGAGAGAGAGAGAGAGAGAGAGAGAGAGAGATGCACACACACAGGCAAAACACCCATACCTAGAACATAAAAATAAAGAATGTACATCAAACTTTTCTAGGAGACCACAAATAGAAAGTTAATAAAACATTGTTAAGAGTTGGAGAGTAATATGTCAATCCTAATTTACTGTATTAAATAGTTAAGTACATAAATCCTTTTCCTAGCAGGGAACTACGGGGATTGTCAACCTGCGCTTCTAATCAATCTTGTGGACTCTAATTTTAGTTTCTTCATAAGAAAGCAACAGTGTTTTCTGCTTGTGGATTTTTATGATACAAATTTAGTCTGATGACTACCTGTATTAAAATTTTCCCAGGTATATTAGTTAGCTTTCATATACAAGATAATCCTACTTTTTGGCTACATACAACATAGTACATATACATTCCACTTAAATTGTGTTAATTACAAAGAACAAATTCACAAATGTTTTGCTTTGGAAGGCAAACAAAAGTGGTGCTTCGGAACTGCACTGCTCAGCTCCTTTTTAAATTGTTTAAATCTATTATTCATTACACTTTATTCACTTTGTATCACTGCTGTGGCCCCCTCCCTTGTCTCCTCCCAATTCCACCCTCCTTTCCTCTTCTCCCCTATGCCCCTCCCCTAGTCCACTGATAGGGGAGGTCCTCCTCCCCTTCAATCTGACCCTAGCCTATCAGGTCTCATCAGGAGTGGCTGCACTCTCTTCCTCTGTGGCCTGGCATCACCTCAGGGAGAGGTGATGAAAGAACCAGCCACTGAGTTCATGTCAGAGATAGTCCCTGTTCCCCTTACTAGAGAACCCACTTGGAGACTGAGTCTATACCTACATCTGACCAGGGGTTTTAAGTCCTCTCCATGCATGAGCCTTGGTTTGAATATCATTCTCTGCAGGCCCCCAGGGCCCAGTTTTTGTTTTTGTTTTTGTTTTTGTTTTGTTTTGTTGACTCTCTTGTTCTCCTTTTGGAGCTCCTGTCCCCTCCAGGTCTTTCTATCTCCCTCTTCTTTCATAAGATTCCATGCACTCTGCCCAAAGTTTGGCTATGACTCTCAGCCTCTGCTTTGATACCTCAATCAATAGAGTCTTTCAGAGGCCTTCTGTGGTAGGCTTCTGTCCTGTTCCCTGTCTTCTCCTGCTTCCAACGTCTATCATTGCCCAACTCTTAGAGGTAACAGTAAATGAACTGGTTATTTCTAGATGTCTCATTTGTAAGAGTGTTTGCCAGACAAGAATGAAGACCTGAGTTCCAATCGCTAGCGAGCACACCAAAAGCCAGAGACGGCCATGTACATCTGTAGCCCCACAGCTGTGAGTGCAGACACAGGAGGGTGACTGGGACTTGCTGGCTGTCACCTCAGCTCCAGGTTTAGTGAGAGACTCTAACTTAGAGGGGTACTGTGGAGACTGACAGACAAGGACACACATGGCATCATTGCCTTGTTTCTTCTTCACAGGCATACGAGCAAGGGCTCTCTCATAACTCAGACGTACAGTACACACACATAATACATTCACACACAGCACACATACAGGAGTGAACCATCTCAACCATGAGCATATGGTGAGAGTCGGTTGGGTGAGGACTGGGGACTTAGAGCAGATTCGGCCAGGAGTGAGCAGACACCTGCAGAGTCAGGAAGCTTAACATCAATGGGGGGAGGGGGGGTTGTAGGGCTATAGTGAATTAGTAAATTAATCTCTCTTCTCAATTCATTAAATTTATTTAGAAATAAAGCCATAAGAAGAAGATACAACATAATGTTTCATTACCTTTCATTTTGCCTAGTAAGTAATATGGGTGGCTTTTTGCAAATTTCAGTGCATAAAATTTCTGATGCCAGTATGTTGATACTAATAAGCAACACTGGATCCTGCTTTTATCAGCAAAAATAAAAATAAAAGTAATGTAATAGGGGAAAACCACATAGTTGATTAGAAATTATAGATTTTTTTCCCTCCATATGCATTCCTGGCCTGATTGTTAAATTAATCAAATGTAAAGCCTTAAGCTTCTTACTCTCTGGATGTAAATCTTCAGGACAGTCACAGCCTAATTGAATCATCTCCAAGCTACTAGAAGTGTAAAACTCCATGACTATCACTTCCAAGAATGGATGGTCAGAAAGCGGGGCCGGGAGAGAATCGTCACTGCACAGTGCTGCCATTGGTCTCCGTGTTTGCTGTGTTGTAAAGCAGAATAGGAGACTCACACCATCCGAAAATTGCAATCCAATGTGCCAAAATTTTTTTTAAATTTAATACTTTGTTGAGTTTACAGTGTCTTTCAGTGTGTACAAAGCACTCACAATGCCTTCCACCCTTGAGAACACTGACTTCTGCAGACGCCCATCCCGTCTGCTTCTCATTCCCTGCCTGCCATCTTCTCATCACCCCTACACATGATAAAAACCTTTGTGGTCTTGCTTCACAGTGACAGAGTTGTTAACACAATTGACAGGCTCAGCATCCCTCAGAAGAGTTACTGGACTCTCTGTTCTAGTCCTAGATACTTGCCATTTCTGCTCCCCAGTCCCCATGACAAGTCCCTCAAAGTGCAGTTCTCCCTTCCATTGTGCCCACTCACCTCCCTTCTTCTTCTAGACTCATTCTTTCCGCAAAAAACAATCTCTCCCGGGTCCCCGTAAATCCACTAATGTGCAATTTTATGACTTCTTCAGTCCTCTTAGCTGTACTTACTATGATTTTACTATTTTAGAGCATATGGTTGTTTATTCTAGATCATTCTTCTACATCAGACTGTAAATTCTAGGAGCTGGTTGTTCTGTCACAACGGAATGCCCAGTCAAGTGTGGGGATCTAGAAGTGCCTCAGAAACAAGAAATGAGTGGACTGAGTACTGAGTATGGCAGGAGATAGCTATGTAGGCAACTGTGTCATATCTAGTACAGAATTTAGACATTGCCCTAATAATACCTCAAATACTGTTTAGTCTAAATTGCTCTTCATATATAAAATAACCTGTTTGTATGTTCAAGAAGCCTTATACCTAGAGCCCCTCCACACACACAACACACACACAAACACAAATATTTATGCATTTGCACAGAAAAATAAAACATATAAATTAACTATAGAGCTTACCAAGGTTTATGAGCCCAGATCTAAGGCACCACTGCACTGTTTCAGAATATTTCAGATAACTTCCATGAGAGCGAAGCAGGTGCTCAGCTTTGCTTGTTTGTAAACAGCGTCTTATTTCGTAGCTCAGGGTAGCCCCAGGCTCACTGCATACCTCAATTGCCCCAGAACTCTTGGTCCCCTGCCTTAATCTCCTGAGTTCTAGGATTGCAGGTGTATACCACCTCACCCCGCTAGGGGTTTTAAAAATATGACAGTGTCAGTCAACAAACAGCAATAAAAAAAGTATAATTCTACACACTCATTCGTTTACTGCTGTCCCTAGTCATCAGTATTCTCATGCTTAGCTAGCACTGAAGTCGCTTGCAGTGTGGAAGAAATTAGAGGGAAGGAAATTTATACACCTGTCTCATTTACAGTAACAGCTCGAGGGAAATTAAAAATGAGAGACCTTTGGCTACACATCATTTGGATAAATCAAAAGAAATAACCAAAGAGTTATAGTTTGAGGTATACTTTTTTTTTCCATTTCATGTTTCTGAGAAAGGTGTTAAATGGGGGGACTTTTAGCACCTGTTTCCTTCTAAGAAACCTTTTTTCTCTATAGCAGTCAGATTGTTACCACAGATCCTCCGTAGTTGAGCCACATCAGGCTACATGCATTCCTGTCACCTGAAAAAAATGCCACTGGGGGACTGCAATTCCAAACATTCCGAAGCTCAGGAATCAGAAAACCAGTCTCTCACCCTGGTTGCTAGAAACAACTTATAGATAGTATCGAAAACTCATTCCAATACTGTGAGTCATGAAAATTGGTGACCGCGGGATTACTGAAACCCGCTGTACACGTGGGCCTAGTGAAAAAAAAAAAAATCAACGACCAACTTCTACCTATGACGTAGGTCTTGTTTATGGAACGGTCCCTAATCTGCAGTCAAATGGCCGTCTCCTCATTCCTAGTCTTTATTTTGCCCTCTCTTGAGAGAGACTCTCCACTGTAGATTTTTGTTGAACAGTTTTCATTAAAGTTCCTTAAATTATAAATTCATCCTTTTAAGCATTTTGATTGGAAGGCTGACTAGACTTAAACTCCGAAGATCTGAATTTCACGCTCTCTTCTACATTCAACAAACTAGCTGCCCTTTACCCGAAGCTCCATCTGTGAGGCAGGAGGAACCAAAAAGTCCTTTCTCTCTCTCTCTCTCTCTCTCTCTCTCTCTCTCTCTCTCTCTCTCTCTTTGTTTTTGTTTTTCAAGACAGGGTTTCTCTGTGTAGCCTTGACTGTCCTGGACTCACTTTGTAGACCAGGCTGGACTCGAACTGACAGTGATCCACCTGCCTCTGCCTCCCAGAGTGCTGGGATTAAAGACATGAGCCACTGCGCCCAGCTATGCTGGTCCATTTGAAGACAACCGTCAGCTCCCTGACTAGAGATGATTGATTAGTGCTTCCTGCCGTACTTAAACTGTATTTGATGTGTCAACCCTCACTAAAAAGCCTGTAGAGAAAGTGGGTTTTAAAGAGACACACATGCACGTGATTACCATGCGTGTAATTATTGCTGGGTGTAGACTACTGTGATGAAGGCCAGGGATGCAGCTCTCGAGCTGGGTCTTCTTTCTGCATGTATGCCTCAGGAGAAACCTGTCATGGATGGTTTTCCTGTCTCTGAGAGGTAAGCCAGCCCACCTCCACCCTCCAGTCTCAGATACATTCCCATTCTCTTGAAAGGGAAACTGGTAAAGGCTAAGCTGAGCCAGTGTCTGTTTATGAGCCTGGGGATGGATCTAGCGGAAGGATCTAGGTACTCTTTTATGCCGTGTCAGCAACCCATCATTCTGCGGCAATCTCACCAAACTGAGTTTGTTTGGCTTCTGTTTCTCTGAGACAAGGTTTCACCTAAATATTGTAAATTATTAACAATGAAAAGGGTTCTGTTTTGTTTTATGTTTTTAATTGTCATCTCTAATAAGTCAATCAATTGTACTCACTGTAATTACCGGAGCTACACAGACAGTGCCGTGCAGATCAATACTAAAGTACTCATTTCAAGATTCACAACACCAAATACAAAGAACCGAAGCTGGGAACACAGAGTCTGGGTTCTATGCAGAGCAACAAAGGAGTGAGGGCCGTTTCTCTCTGTTCCAAATGAAAATAAGTGAAAGACAAATCAGTTAGAGCCATCAGAAATGATGGCTGAGCTCAGAGCTCATTGGTAACAGCCATCTCCCGGTGACGAGAGCCAGGATGGATGCCAGGTTTAGAATCCATTCTTCAGCTTTTATAAGCTGGATCCTCTCAGAATAATTACATCTTAATAGCTATTATTATTTTAAAATATTATCTCAAGTTTTTAAACAAGCAACAGATATTCTAATCAAATTTTTTTCTGTATTAATCCATATTTAGGCAAATTTTGATTTGTCTGCATTAGGCATGTTATGTTACTTCTTATCATAAATCAAACAATTGGGGGTTTGATACTATTTATATGTTTTTTATTTCACTCTACACCTACAATGACTATTCAAAATATGCACATTTTCCATTGAAGCTGAACAATCTTTCTCTAATTTTAATACACTAAAATACTTTCTATTGTCTGAGAATTTCAGATATGCATGTACTATGTATTGATCAAATCTAGCCCTTTCTTGTCCCTAGGATTTCTCCCCAGTTTGACCCCTGCCATTATTCCTCCATAACTTCATGTGCTCTTTTTTTTAAGACCCACTGAATACACATAGGACTACTGGAATGTGCATACATGTGTGGGCGATCTACTCTTTTGATTTTCAAACAGAGTCTCATGTACTTCACTGGCTGCGCTCCACATAACAGAGGTGGAGGAAAGGGCTTCCTGGATTGTACTCAGTTTGCCCAAGATCTAATGCTAATTGACAAATGGACTTCCTGAAACGAGAAAGTTTCACAGCTAAAGAAACCATCAACCTTCTAAAGAGAAAACCCACAGGATGAAAAATAATCTTTGCCAACTATACATTTAACAGAGAAATAATATACAGAGTATACAAAGAACTTGAAAAACAAAGAGTCAAAAAAATGACCCATTTAAAAAAAAATGGGCCTGGACCTTGAATAGAGAATTCTCATAATAAGAAATGTAAATCAGGACAACTTTGAGATTTCATCTTACTTCAGTCAGAATTGAAAAATCAAGAACAACAACAAATGCCAGAGGGAGCACAGTGAAAAGAGAACCCTCATTCTCCGTTGGTAGGATTGCAAAATGGTGCAAGTGTTATGAAAATCACTGTGGACGATTCTCAAAAGGTGAAAAGTAAATTTACCATATGACCCAGATATACCATTCTTTGGCATATACCCAAGGAAATTAATACCATACTCCACAGCTATTTGACATGTTTATTGTTGCTCTATTCACAATAGTTAGAAAATGAAAACAACTAAATACATTTCAACTGGCAAATGTGTAATGAAAATGCGGTACATAAACAATGTGAAAATATTATCCAACTACCAAAAGTAGAAGAGTAAAACAAGACCATTGTTAAGATGGGGTGGAGGGTTAGAGAGCAATAGAAAGGGAATTATAGAGTATAATTAATCAGAATAAGGAAATGGGAAATGGGTGGCAGTCTAGGGATGGGGAGGGGGGTAAACACAGAAGAACAAGGGAGGATGGTAAAGAAAAACAGCAAGATACAAGTGATCTGATAGGGCCCATGAGAAAAGGGGATCTTCTTAGGGAAGGGGGCAAAAGGCAAATACAGCCAGAGGAGAGAGTTAGGAAAAAAATAACAATACGGATGTCTGAGAAAAATCACATGGAATTATGCTGTTAATTATTTCCCTACAAAACCCCTATAACACATATATTCAGTGTGTTATAAGTGTACATATATGGTTTCATCATCTGGACTTATATGATCTCCTTCATTAGATATAAGAGCTACACCAATTCATGAAAAGCCCTCATTTGGATTGTTGGCTGCAACTGTCTAAGAGTCTCCCAAAACATGCAGCCTATTGCTGTTGCCCTTGGTTACCCTCCAGACATGAATGTTAGGTCTCTGTTGCTGAAGATACTGTGCACTTCAGAAACAGGGTCCAGAAGACCCTGAGCTCGAACTGACCTAAATGTCTCCTTCCTGAAGACGAGCCTTCATGGTACCAGAAGGTGCCATTCAAGCACCTTGAGAGAAACAATCTACAATCTTTCCCAACTATGATACCTATGAATTATATCAATGGCCAGCATAACACAAAAACCTTTCAGGTGCAGTAGTAGAACGCATTCATTGGTGGTAACCAACAGCTCTTTAATTGGACTTAAGACCCATTCAACAAGAATGAAGCCAGGCATGGTACCAGAAGCCTAGCTAATGACTCAGTGCTAGTGAAGCCATGGAATTGTCGGCACAGAATCTGCAACCACTACATTACTAAGGCAGGATAATCCCTAACAGTGATCTGCAAATATTTGTTCTTATGCCACATATAAATCTTCTCCCCTCATTAAGAAAACTTTTTCTCTGAAACAGAGGGACATGACTAGAGAAAACCAAAACAGAGGTGTGGAGTCCAGGCCCAATAGATACATCTAGAGAACACTCCCACACCTAAGGTTCGTGGCACACTGCTGAAGAGGGAGGTTAGAAGATTGTGAGAGCCAGAGAATCAGGGAGTTTGCTGTAAGAGTTTGTCTACTCATAGCTGCACCCATCATATCGCACCAACATGGCCATTGTTGTTGGACAAGGTCGACACCAGCAAACAAGGCCAAGTGGATGGGGAAAAGCCGTACACAAAATACTTCCAAAAACTTCTAAGAACTGAGGAAACACGGGGATGGGAGAGGCTACTGAGGCGGGAACATACCAACTGGTTGTCCAGTGCCAGTCAGCCCTAAAAACATCCATACAAGTAACAGTATACAAACTGAACATGTTATATTTAGGAAAGTATGTATATACATATACTTACACATGTACATGTGTAAATATACAATATGCAGGCAATAACAATTTGTGAAAAGAGAGTCCACGAGTTTGTAAGAGAGTGGGGGAGTTACGGGAGAAATGGGAAGGGGGAAATGCAGTTAAATTACCACATCAAAAACAAACTAACAGCAATAGCAACAAACCACTGAGTTCACTTGGTGCTCCCTGAATGTGTGGATGTGAAGTAATCTACTGTTTTTGTTTCTGATAAGGTCTTGTGTATCCCAGGCTGGCTTAGAACACAGTGGAGACTACACTTCTCACCTTCTATGGCTACCTTCTGATTGCTGGAAGTATGTACTTGGGCTGCCACACCCAATTTACTTGTTTTGTTTGGAAATTCAATTATACAGGCTATTTTCTCAGGAGAAAGGAAAACGACTGGCTCCATCCCAAAGATGATGCTGAGCGCAGTGGCAAGGGACAGTAATCAGAGCCTCCTGCACATAAGCCTACTGCCCTTAACTGCGTTTACTTACATCTAATGGAAACCTTTCTGCCTATTTTCAATTTGTGGTGGAATGCAAAAGAATGGAAGGGGCAGGTTCCCTTCAGATGCCTCCTTTTAGCTCCTCTGCATTAGAAAACAAGCCTTCTCCTGTAGGATTTATACATTTCAGATCAGCGAAGGCAAAAGATGCTGGGCCTTGAGTGCTTACTAGAACACTCTGTTACCTACGGGCTGACTATGCCTGTGAGGATGTCCCCCTCGTCTCATGGCCACCAAGGGGTTCACTTGTTTGGACTCTGCTTTCCATCTTCCGTGCCTGTGCTTGTCCTCAGGCTGTTTTTATCTTAAAACTGTGCAGATCTTTTATTTTAAGCCTATTTTAATTCAAATAAAATTGATTTTTTTTCCCCTCAGGTTGTATGCAGTTTCAAGGAAAGATTTTTTTTTTTTTGAGATAGGGTTTCTCTGTGTAGCCTTGGCTGTCCTAGACTAGCTTTGTACACCAGGCTGGCTTTGAACTCACAGAGATCCCCCTGCCTCTGCTTCCCAAGTGCTGGGATTAAAGGTGTGTACCACCATGCCTGGTTTAGGAAAGTTGTTTCCCCCCCCCACCTCTTTATTTAAAGCTAAATACACATGTGTGGAAGGTGAGTTTCTTCCATCATAAGAACTGACCCTTGGTGAAATAAATATTTTAAAAAATCAGAACCATTAATTATAATTCCAAACAAATAATAATTTAATTAATTATAAGTTAACTATATAAATTAAGGAGCCAAAGGACAGAGCACTAGACAAAAGCATTCTAAAATAGTTAAAATGAAGCTCAAGTTACCATTAGCAGGAAGTATTCCAGTGGTGAGGAACCAAGCAGCTCTGTCCTTTCCCTTCTTTTATCTCACGTCCTCCACTCTTAGATGAAGAGAGCCAGCAGCTTTCCCAGGAACTACACTGGTCTAATCATTTCCTTGCCTCCTATGGGGTTTATATTTCTTTAAGAGAAGTGATTGAACCTAACACTTAGCTTCTCATGATTAAAAGTTATTGCTTCCTTGTGCCTCACTTCCTTATGACCTGGAAACTGGAACAATGGCTGCAAAGTCACACTAGAGCCTGCGGTGTCATAATTAAATGTATGCTTCATGGAGACAGAGAGTAGGAACAATCTGTAGAGACAGAAGGCCAGAGCTAGACATGCAGGCACATAGGTGGCAAAAAGGAAAGGAGGAACTGAAGAAGATTTTTTAACGATAAAATATTTTGCAGTTTGAAATTTTTAATGTCTCAAAATATTGAGGGCAGTTTTTTTTTCTTCCAAAAAACAGCTTGTGAAAGTTGATCCACTCCACGAATACTTTAGTAGCTGCCCTTTACCTTTGAGCCCGTGGAGGTTGTGAGCTGCAGGAATGAGTTCGTAGAAGCCACACCAAGTATCAGAATGCACTCAGGGCTTTGGAGCGGCTCAAGCAAGAGGTTGCCTCTCAGTAGTTCTTAGCGAGGAATTCCTTGGCTGTGTTCTCAGCTTAATGAAACAGTATCACAGGCCCACAGACTACTTCTGTCCACTGCTAAAATAACTCTCCTCTGAAAACGTATTTAAATTATTCCTAAAAATCTGTTTTCTAATATCCTACGGAAATTTTAACTAAATAAACCTAGTAACTTTATTTTTTTTAAATATATTCCTTTAGAAGTCCCTATTAATGTGATTACATGGCAGCAGGAGGAATGTAATAGAGAAGCTCGCCAGCTTTGGAGCACACTGAATGATGCTTTCATTGGTCCCTATTTAATCAGTATTGCTAAACTCTGTAACAGCCTAAGAAAGTGACTGGAGTAAAATTATTCATATAGTTCAATTTGTTATCAATTACAGAACTGATCTACATTGCACTCATGCAGTAAGGAGCTCATTTCAATAACTTACGTGATGTGGGTGAACTACCTAAATGGCAAAAGCTCTAAAGCGACTATTTTAAAGGAAAACAACACAAATTATTAAACTGTGACAAGTCCCTTGTCACCTCCCACCTGGAACACAGAGATTCGTGTTCTGGTTGCTAATGGTCCTGAGCTCATAATCACACATGCACACTATTTCAAAAGGAAAAGTGTAAGCATTTTAAGAAGAAAAGCTAGAGTATAATCAAGCGAAATGAAAGCAAAGACCGCGTCGAGTGTTACTCACCATGCTCTATGTGAGAGTTCCCCTCAGACCTCGGTAGGGCACAGCGGGGTGTAACATGGAGCCCTTGTCTTTAGAGGTCCAATCAAACAGTAAGTAACTACGTGGTTTAAATAGAAACATGTATTTTGAAAGGTTAATCCACCCCTGCACAGGGAACTCCCCCCTTGTCGCTCTGCTGCCAGTTGCTATTAATATTCACCTCTCACTACAAACACAACCTGTAGATAAAAGATCCACGACCTATGCAAAATACCACAGAGGATTCCCTCTTAGTCTCTAATGTTGCAATGGAAACACAAGAAAACAACATACCTTTATAGGCAATTAGGGTCCTACAGGAAATCCACCTGCCCACTGAATGGAAACGTTCTATCAGCTTTAAAGGGCCACACATAAACAGAAGTTTTGAATTAGTATAATTTACTGTAAAGAACACATAGAACAAATACTCATTTCTAGGAATGTTCCTCTCTTTCACCTCACCATTTCTTTCCCTGAGAGAACAAGCACCTAGGTTAATATCTAGATAACGGTCTTTAAAAGTCATTCAGAAATAAGCCCATTACCTTTTTCAAAATAGCAGTGGCTGAGTGTTTTCTTACATTAAGGAGAAATTATATTTATAACTCCTATGCTGCCTAACTAGTGCTGTAGGGTTCAGAAGTATATGAAAACAGTCTCTCTTTGCATAGGCATGCCTCTCCAGAGTAAGGCAGGCATACAGACATTTCTACCAGTTCAGGAATGAAATGTTTGCTGATGAAATACTTAATATAATCAGCATTGGCTATGGATACCATTTATTTCTGTTTAATTCACTATTCAAGAAGGTGCAGTGAGGTTGAGTATATGATGACAAATATTGCTGTGTGGATCTGACTGATCCAACCTAGCTCTCAGCCGAGTAGGCATGTCACGCCCAAACACACCAATTAACACACAAGATGTCACATCTTTGTAATTTGACTCCCATGTGCACTTGTTAGAGCATTACCTAGTCTTAAAAGAACTGCATCTTTAAAATTACTATGTTTTGTAAGTGCCAATTCTAAGAGGTGAAGTCATGGCAGTTTTTAGAATTGTGTGTTTTTCTATATTTTCAAAAAAATCTTCAAAAGAAAAAATAATTCATGTAGTTTGTACAAGCAGTCAAGTAACCCCTCTTCACCCACCCCAAAAAAGTAGAAGACAGGAAACAAACTGTCCCTTAATCTGAGTTATTAAACATAGTCAATGAAACACCATTGCTTCAAGATATAAAGTATTTTTAAATGCCCTTTAAAAAGCCTTTCAACTAACTCAAAATGACATTTACTCTGTTCATTTGTTCCCATGTGAAAAAAAATAAGCGCTTACTGTTTCACAAGAATACGTCATGTTAGCATGACGTGAAAAGAGCAAGAAGAAAAACATCATTAACATCAAGACGGTGAGGTGCTAAGCTGTCCTGGCAGAGAACGGTTTCACACACACCTCAGGACTCCCTTGCTGCAGGCACTGTTGGCGGCGCAGAAGGCTGCACACAAGTGTGGCATTATCACTGCAGCTCGGAAGAGTTCCCAAAGTTCATGGAAGAACCATCTTGTCTCAAGCCATGTGAGTATACAGGATGATCAACCGCATAAATTAAATTATAGGAGAGACACACGGGTGCGTATTTCAAATCTGGCAATCCAGGCAGGAAGGTTATCTGTACCAAAACCTAGAAAATGGACAGGTAAGCTTCAAGGCAATGTTGGAGGAAGAAGAGTGTCTGTGAGACGGACAGACAGACTTTGTTATCGCTTTTCTTGCCATGCCATCTGAAAAGGACTCTCCACGGATTGCTGTGACTGAGCAGTTTTAGGACAGATCCCTGAAGCCCTGAATCTTTCAGTACATCCAGGCCACAGAGCATCAACATTAGCATGGGCTGGCCATCTGCCAGCTAAGTGACCAGGGCTGCTAAAAAAATAAGTGTCCAATGATGTGTCTTCAGGGGAAAACAAGGAAATGACTTAAAATTTTTAATAAAACTTAAAGGCTAATGTCTAAAGTGATAAAAATGAAGTTTACACGCCTTGAGGGCACAAGAGTCAGGAAAAGGGAGAGGCTGAGACAAATGACGTAAGACAAGACAGTTAGTGTCAGCACTGGAGAAACAAAAGCTCCGACTCCATGCTTCTTCTTCCAAACACAAAGAGTAGTAAAACGTCTCAGGTGAGCAGCTTCCACGCTGCAAGCCTGAGCGAAGTCAGCCTTGCCTGTCTCCAAAGACCAGTTGCCTGCGCCATCCAGCAGTGAACTCCTACAGATGTTTGCCTCCAGCACAGGCTGTGCACAGCTATAGCGTACAGGTGTGCCATTATACATCTCTCTTCTGTGTGTGTGCCATGGACTCAGGCCATCTCCCCGCCTTACTTTACAGCATCCGGGGTCCAATCCAGGGACTTGAAGCCGAGTCCATACAGAAGTTGAGATAACAGTGGATACGCTTGCCATTGCACTTTCGAGGACTTCATCACCAGGAAGTTCCTCTAAAATGTGGTAGGGCCGGTTCGGCAGCGCTTGTCTGATGTAAGCTTCCAATTGTTGTAGCACACTTTTATCTGTTAGGTGATAGTTTTCAGAGAACTGGGATATTAGACAACTCTCCAGCATCTTCCATGAGGAAAGCCACAACTCTTTCCACACTATAGTGCTTAAGATTTGCAAGAGAGGTGCAAACCAGAGATTAACTATATTTTTCTCACAACCACAGGGCATCACCTGTGATACTATTTAAGGACAGAAATAGTTGTGCAAGGAGCCCCTGACTGAAGCGAGTATCGAACTGGAAAGGTCATATGACAGGCTTGTGTTCCACTGTCTCCTAAGCCGAACTGCTATGAGCAAATTTTGTTGTTAGCTTGAAGCCTCCAGATTGATTTAAAAAAAAAAAAAAAAAAGTTATTTTCTATCTTATTTGGGTACCTGGAATGAGAAGTAAGCCTAGCTAAAGTTTGGTGATTATCACTTCAAAAACAAAGCAGTTTAATGTATTTTTTGCAACTACCCCAGGCCACAACTCGAATTACCCCATGAAAGTACTTTTAAAAGACAGTTCAGGGTAGACCACATGAAATTTAAGAGAATGTGAGCTGAATCTCTAAAAACATCACATTCTGCTTTGTTCTGCAAAATTCTTTTCCAAAGGAGGATACAGCACTCGAAGGTGTGGCGCAGGAGATAAACATACATGATCTTCCTAAAAAGGCAGAAATGGAGGAGATGAATAGAGAAGGATGAATCAGAATCGCAGCTGTCTGGGAACCCGAAAGAGCCTGCAGCTGTCAGAAGCAGTCCTGGGTGTTGATGGCACAGATCGGCCCCTGGAGAGCTCTAGCACTCGGCACCTGTGACTTACGCTCCCCGTCATCCTTTCCTGTTTCCAGAGCTCGTGGATGTGTTTTCTCATTCAATTCCAGGACCCTGCCTGTTTTCAACATCAGCATTGCCTTTGATCATTCATTTGTTACCACCCAGGAGGATAAGTTAGAGATCTGGGATTTGGACCAAACCCATTAAATCTAACCATCGAGTAATGAGTACAGCCTCCACTCATGGTATGGATAGTAGGTACTGGAAACTTTATATACCCTTTGGAAGGAATAATTTTCTTAGGACTATTGTTTTCACTTGAAAAATAAAAAAAGAAAAATAATTCCTGACGTTAATCTGTTAGTTCCACCTACTGTCTGTGACACTCATTTCCATGATCTTCAGATCTTAATTCCAAACTACTGTGGAGGTCAGGCACCAGGAACCTTAGAAGAATACAGATGGCTTATGGATAGGTTTATGGATATTTCAAAGTAAAGCTATTTACTAAGCAGAAGTTAGAAGAGGGCCTCAATGTTTTATCTCAAAGGAGCCAAAAAATTATATTGTAAATGTAAAAGTTTTCCTGCAGCACTTTGAAACTCATAAAATAATATTAGAGCTTATGTTGGAAGTTATTTTATACACCAAGGAGAAAAGCCTATTTATAGAAGTTTAATTTAAACCAATGCACTCCCCTCCAGTGACATATGATCTAACAGCCTCACGATATAACAGGTCTGTTTAAGCCCTGGTTGTCTCAGTTGCTTTTTCTGAAAATGACATTGTCATAGACCATGCCAGGATATCCCTCCAGGTCAAATAAGCTACAATTTTGTATTGCAAATATCACACAACACATTTTTATATAGCTTGGTACTAATGTCACATGTTATTATTCTGCACAATGTCAGTATCCTGCTTTTTTAAACCTGAGTGTTATTTCATAAAGATGTGTTTACTTTTATTTTATGTGCATTAGTGCTTGCCTGTGTGTGCACATTCATGCTGTACTCACAGAGGTGAGAAGAGGGCAGCAGACCTGGAATTGTGGATACAGGAGGTTGTGAATTCCCATTTGGGTGCTGAGAACTAAGCTAGGGTCCTCTAAACTACCAATGGGTTCTCCTAACCTCTAAGCCATCTTTTCAGAACCCCAATGGTCTATTTTAAAATCCCTGTATAGCTGAAAGAAAGAGCCTCTAAATATGACTTTTACATTGTTTTTCTATGCCTTGGTTTTGCTCTGTTATTTTAATAATGAAATTCAAAAATTTTCAAATATGAACCTAGAGTATCAAATACCGAGTGTTGGACACCCTGCACAATTGAATACTATGGCAAGGCAAGCTAGTCTTGGGAAAGATTGTATATTTTACTATGCTATAAGAATATCTAATATTTATGAAGCAATCAGTTCAAAAATCTCTTTTCTATATTAAAAATATGCTAGGATTCCAGAGAAGTAGGAGTAGCCAAAGACCTGAAATAATGTTTTTCTTTAACTTTTAAATTCTATCTATCAATCATAAGAACAATGTAAAATATAAACAGTTCAAAATCATAGAACATACAAAGAGAAATGGTAAAGTGCCTTCTTTTCTATTTTTAAGTATGGCAGCCAGTTCACAAAAGTTGAGGCATCCCTTCTCTATTCATTTTCACAATAGCTGCTGTCAGACTGGGCATGTTCTGTTACTCAATGAATGTAACAAATAATTGGGTACCAGGAACACCTTGCACAGTCCACTGTTAACAGTTTCTCACTTATCACCTATGGGGGTTCTGGGAGGACAGTATGAGCACCTACTGGAATTCTTGATGCTAGGAGAAGCAGATCAGGGAACATCCATCTTATCCCAGAAGATCAGAGCACACAGGCTTTACTCTGTTGGAAACAAAGGCAAATAGACTAGAGCTTCCAGGAGGCACAGGAGGAAATCCCTGCTCAGGGCTATGAGTTCCTCTAACCTGTCCAGAACATGGATTGTAGTGCACATGCTGACTTACACCTATAGGTTCAAGATAGGAGGATCTTTGCAAGTTCAGCCTCAGCATGGCATATAGAGTGAAAGCATGTCTCAAAACGATGAACCACTCTCAAACCAAAACAACTCAAAACAGGACATGGGTATCTGCTATATATTGCCTGGCTTCTTCCTCACAGTCCCTGAAATCTGCCTCAGGAACCAGTAAGTATTTCACAGTCATCCCTCCAGGGTTAGTGTCAGACACATTGCATTAGATCCCTAATGCATCCTATGAGGCAGAGATCCTCTCATTTCACCCTGTCTTTGTGACTTCAGCCAAAAGAACTGTTGAAGCTCTTTGTACCTTTTGGAAGCTTTGTTTTTCTCCCCTACAGAGATTATTGCTGTTCATTGCAGGGTGATTGTACAGAATGAGAACCACACAGACAAAGTACCAAGAGTCCATCAGGTATTCTGTCAACATGCACCAACAGAAGGACCTTGAGTCCTAGGTAGGAGAGGTAGTGGACATTGAGCTGACCCCAAGAACAGGCCACTCACAGCTACAACTGCCCATTCCAAAATATGAGAAGCATCTGCCTTCCAAGCTGCCTTCTATGCTGCCTTCTAGCCATGCTTGTGTGAATTCTAACTCTTCAGGAAACTCTTCTTGAAAATTAAAGCTCTGTCCTAGTTTTGCTGCAGAAAGACTATCTCACTTTTGACACCATGAAGGAAGTCATCCTGGAGACCTGACATTCCCAGACCACAGCTTTGTGAAATCCTACTGTGTCTCTGCTGCAGGGCAAGTGTGCCAGCCTCTGAATACCCAAAGCCTCTGTCTTGAGGGAGGTGGAGACATGTGGTTTCATTCCTCCTAGTTCTCAGAAGCAACTTTAGTGATGTATTGAAAGCTAAGTTCTAGAAATGAAGGTCAAATAGCCTTTGCCAGAACAGTGGGTAAATAGGAAGTATCTCCTCATGGTATGCTGATGAATTATTGAGCTTGGAAAATAGTATGGCTCTTAGTTTAATTGCCCTGTACAAATGAGGAACAACAACAAAACAAAGAGTCTCTTGATGCTATGCCCCGCCCCCCTGACCTCAAAGCTCCTCAGGGAAGCTATGGGTGCTTGGGGTCAGATTGGCAGCCAAGCTTGTGCATCAGAGGACTTTTGGGTGTCCATGAAATAGGAAAAATCACTGGAAGGGCTGTGACTTTAGTGTATTTCTTTTCTCTTACCATTCTACATGAGTATATGTATTTATACACACAGAATAAAATATATAAAGGCATACAAATGCTTATGAATACATATATAAAAATACATGTAACCTGTTGAAAGTTTGAAATTATTTAGTTTTTAAGGCAGTAAAATCATCTTGTGTGTGTATGTGTGAAGATCTGAAGGTGAATTTTTTTTTTAACTTTAAGAAGAAACTCATAATAAGAGTTTTTATTTGGCATTTTTGCTGAGGAGCACATTGTCTTCTTGAATAACTCTGAGATGCAGTCTTCAGCTAACAATGAAATATATAGGTCATATATTCTTGGCAATAGCTGTGAAAACGGTGACCCCAAACCTTCAGGAGTTTCCAGTGAAATGCTGAATTTAATATATTGAATGCACAGCACCCTTATTTTACATGGAACAACCCAACCATATGTTTAAACATAGACACAATCCTCAATACTAGAAATGTGTAAGAGTGCTTCATAATTTATCCCTTGTGCTGGTACAAGTTAATATGAAGCCCAAAGTTTTCATTTTAAAAGCAAAGCTGGCTTTTTGAAAGTATGGGACACATTTAAGGGAGAGAAGAACACGCTGAGTAAGAAACTATCCCAAGCGTTAACTCCTCAGTTAGGTGAGTTAGGGCTTCAGCCTGGGACTAAGAAATGTCCCAGCAGCCTAAGGCTTCCCACACAGCCAGTAACCTCCCCCGACACGCCCACTGCCTCTCTGCGTAGGAGTTTATCTTTCTGGCTATCACCACGGGTAGGGCAAAAACTACTTTCATGGTTACTGAAAGCTGAAGAGCAATACTTGAGTGATCATGACCCATGACTCATAGTTTAAAGACTTAGCTAGTAAGCGTTTGTAAGATTTCTCCAGGGCGAACTTTTCCCATTGTACAGATTGCTTTCAGTTCTTTTCATCCACTTCACCGCGGTACTTTCCAGATGAAGTGCTTTCACTTCGCCTCTAGATCAGTCCTTTCAGGAGAAACAGAATTGCAAGGATTACTTTTTATTAAATACCCTTTAAAAGTTTGTTCCTCAAGAGTCTCAAAACTGGCGGCTATACAAAATACTTCAAAAAATAAAAATAAAAAAAAGCATTTAAGACACCCTGTGAGCAATTGCCTCTTTAACTTGATCCACTTGTACCCCCTTCTCGCCGGAGAAATTTTCATGTGAACCCAGGTGTATAGATTCTTAAAATACTTATACAAATTAAAGGCTTATTTATAACAAACCATGATGAAATTTAATTTAAGGCAATGTTAGCCTTCATGTCATGCCAGCATTTATTAAAGATTAAAACAAAATTGTAGACGAATGGGACAGATACTCATATTTGTTTTTCATAACGGATGCAGCAGCCTTTGAGTATTTGATACTGTCAGACCTAAGGCATCTTCAGCACCTTCAGAGTTGGTTTTATAGTCACCAGTGCCGAGCGAACTGCTTCACATAGAAAAATAAATACTGCTAGCAGCAGACGTGTGTTAACAGCCATTTCAGAAACCAGATAACTCTGTCTTGATGCCAAGATCAAATTTGCTTAACAGATTTTTTTAAATGAAACCAAAGCCAGCAACTCCAACAGCAGCTTTTAAAAGCAAACAGTCTAGTACAGTACAGTGCAGAGGTTTTCTCATTCTGATTCTCTCTTAGTAGGTACATACTGAGGGACGGCAGTAGGAAAAATGATAAGGCTTTGGGTCCATACCTAACCATGTGTTTGTGTAGGAGCCAGAAGGCTGTGTGAGCAGAGAAAAAGTCATTCATAGCTCACCCCGGCTCCACTGAGCTGAGCCGCTACACTGAGACACTGAGAGTGGGCAGGGTGCAACACGCTGCATGTCAGAGACAAGGCGTTAGTGACGCTGTGCGATGCACGGTAGACAGACACAGCCAGAAACACCTCAGATCATGGCACGTTCAACTTTGAGTTACTATTTCATTATTGCACATTTAGAACCCTTTTTTTTCTGGTTGCCAGATTTTCATAATCCCCACACTAAATTTTACGGTCCCCAGTTTAAGAGCCTAATATTAAAAAGATATTTATTTATTTTTCTTTATGTAGAATGGTACCACAGCACATGAATGTAGGTCAGAGAACAGCTCACAGGACTCTAGCGTGTGGGAACCTGACACTCAGATTCTAAGGCTTGGTGGCAGGTGCCTTTAACCACTGAGCCATCTTGTCAGGCCCACCCTATGTTTTAAGATCATCTGCTTTCTTAAGATCATCCTTTTCTTAAGGGTTTTTTGTTTGTGGTGTGTGTGCCAGCATAGGCCAAAAGAAGGTGTTGGATCTCCGTTATCTGAGTTACAGATGGTTGTCAGAAGTCAGTCATGACTGACTTTGCTGATAGTCAAACTATGGTCCGCTGTAAGAGCAGCGAGTGCTCTTAACTGTTGAGCCATCTTTCTAGCCCTAGGCTTTTAAGGATCTGAGATTTGGACAATAGTAATTAACACAGAGAGATGATCCACTTTGGCTATATACAAACCAGTTTTTCTACCTTAAAACTGGAGCTCAAACATAGCAGTGGAGTCCCATTCTTATACATGAGAATAAAGAGGATAGATTAAAAAAAAATTTGGTGAGATACGTGTTTTTTTGTTTTTGTTTTTGTTTTTGTTTTTATAGAGCATTTTGGTTGGGGCAATTAAAATCCAGGAGATGTTAGAAAAGGCTGGTAAACAAAATGGGCCCAGTGGTTGGATATAAAAAGATCCATCCGTCTGTATTTGCTTGAAGGTCCAGAATGCTCACTCTGGGAGTGTGTCCCTTTGTGTGGAACCAGTGACACAGAGCAGAATCAGTGCCTCCTGACTCAGACCATGCTGTAAGCAGACAGCCTTAAAGACCTTCATCCAGATGCCCCCATCCCTTTCATAAGTTATACAAACAAAAATTCTAACGTGCTTCAAAAGAGGTTTAGTAATACATCAATATCTAGAATTTCCTTGAAGCTGGAGGCACAGCCAAAGGAAAAGTAGAGGGTGATAATATCAAGAAAATTTGTATTAGATGAAGGAAATTCAAAAACCAACGAAAAGTAATTTCATATAACATTCTAGAACAATTTGTAATCTATCATGTATTTTGTCATTATAGTCATATTATTTCAATGATTTAGTACTAGAAACTTATATATAATCTTAAAATCCTGTGTTGGCTTAATATTTTATTATTTAGTTCTTGGTTTATGGTTATAAGCAGGTGTCCAGGTATTTCTGCTTATGGAAATACCATATATAAAAGCAGTTTAAAACATGGTACATGAGAATCTGTCAGGATATTAGAGTGTGTGCTCTTACATTTATGTGTTATGTGAAAGGAATTGCATGTACACAAAGTACTCGTGTCTATTCCATGCTTCTGGCAAGATTTTTCAGAGAGGGAAGACAAGATGAGAATAAGCCAGTGTTGGCACAAGAAAGCAAAAGTGAGTACAGTCCTTGTAGATTCACGTACTGCTGGGGCTTGTGTAGCTGGGGGCCTGGGCTTGGCAGACGTGGATAGGACATATCAGAGGCTACCCGCGGATATTACCTGTTTATTTGGCATCCTCCCTAGGTGCTCCAGCTCAGCATCAGCATCTCCGATCTGTATGGAACTGGGTCAGCTTCTGGGATGCTCAGAACCACTGTTAACTAGAAAGCCCGTCTTCTGATGTTAGACTTATATGATTCTTTGTTGAAGATGTACTTCTAAAAAACACATTTGAAAACCTCAGGGACTTAATTCATTTTGAAATTTCACTTCGGAAACAAAGGAAAAGTTCTACAGATATATCCTTTCTCCTAGGATGGAAATAATAATTTACTGGACTTTTCCCATTTAACACTGAACTTTTCCTTTGTGTGTGTGTGTGTGTGTGAGAGAGAGAGAGAGAGAGAGAGAGAGAGAGAGAGAGAGAGAGAGAGAATATGACTTTTAGCAGAGCAATCACAGGTCCAGACACATCTTTATACATTTTTTAAGGTTAATAAAAGACTACTGAGTGATGTTTTGATTTTCCCAGAACTTCCTAAAAATCCTAATGTGGAGGAGAGCTCATGAGAAGTAAAGCCTCTCTTAACTCAAGGTCACTATTTTTTCTTGAATCTACATTTCACATTAGGTAGGTAACAAGAAGGAAAATTTGTTCTCCTTCAACTTCTAAAAGTAAGTTTGTACTTACCTGTTCATACTTTTAAAAGTACTCACTGTATTAAAACCTTCTATATGTGATCTCACCCAAAATCCTTTACAAATATTATATGGTTTCAAACTTTCATGTGAATTCAATTTTCTGGAGAATTTAGCTTTCAGTAGTATTTTTTTCTTCACATATCATCTTTAATTTTAATATGTGAAATGCACACATAAAAACAAGTGTGTGATAGAAAACAATCTTTAGAAATCACTTATAGAAAGTAGAATTAGTAACTGACATTGTCTCTTGGGAGTGTGGGCGGGGTTCTTTACTCAGATAGAAATAGCTATATCTTTGTTATTTATTTCTTCAACTGATACCTACTAAATGTCTTCTATGTGCCCAGTATTGTTTGTGGCGGGACCAGAAGAAACAAACCTCCACTCCACACCATGGCAGATCATAAAATGAACTGGAAGAGACAAGAGCATCAACAGCAAATGAAGCACAGAGCATATCATGTGGTAATGAGCTGCAGAAACATGAAAAGTCTGGTCACACAGCAAGGAGTTAACAAAAAGTTGATTATACAGTACCCAGGAGCCTTAATGGGTCTTTGTTACTCTGACAGATTTGGGGCCAGGAAGGCTCTGACTGGGATAATGTTGCAATATCGTTTTGTTTTTTAGAAGGATCCTTGTAGATTCTAGGTTGAGAACAGCCTTTAGAGGAGCATGGATACAAACAGGGGCAAGGCTACTCAGACTCCTGGATCTGAAGGACAGATCGAGTATTGTCTGAGGTCAGAGCAGTATGAGAGGAAGACTGGAGGATGTGTGGCAAGTCAGTGCTTGTGTGAGTGGGTGGGTGTTTTTGTCCCTCACTGATGAGGACCCTACTGGGAGGAATGGAAGGGTTAAAGAGGAAGACCTCAGGTTCAGCTAAGCACGTATGTGACATAGAGCCTGCCAGGAAGGAAGGTGAATACACATTGGCTGTGAATACACAAAATTCCTGAGGTCTCAGTGGAGACCATCATCCAGGGGAGAAGAAGGCTCCAAAGCTCTGGGCTGCTCCAGTGCTAAAAGAAAAGGAAGAGTCAAGAATCAACCAACCGATCAATAAAAGAACAAAACATGCTCTTTAGCTGGAGGAAAACCAAAACTGGTGCCCCAGAAATGACGCAGAAAGGAGGAGGGGAGCTCTGTCTAAATTCCACATGTGACGGCCTGAAAATTTCCCTCTAGAGTCTAAGGTGTGAGCGTCTGGGATCCCAATAAAAGCTGCGATGTTGGAGGTCTAAGATGAAGGCCACACTGGAGGGAGAGAGTAGAGAAAAACAATTTAGATATCATTGCCAGGGTTAGTATTGATCTGGTATTTTGCTGGCCAGGAAACCTCTGACTGAAGGCCTCATGCATTCATTCAAAGCCCCCCAAGATTAGAAGCCAGCATGTCAGCTCTCTGAGCACAGGTGAGCCTTGGGAGAAACGAAGGTTTAAGCAGACAGAACAGTAAGAGTTATAGTTAGCAAACACAGTTCCCACACTCTTGTCATTGAACTTCCTCTCAATTGCAGTGCTCAGCTGCATGGTGATGGGAAATGGTGTCGAAGACCCCCATCGGCCAAGTCAGTGAGTGCTCTGCCGAAAACATGGCGGAGTGAGCATCGTAAGCTCTGCCAGGAAGAACAAAAGCAGAGATGGTAAAAGGAGCTACTTTGAGAAAATGGCAGGTCAGCAGAAGGGAGACAGATGCAAGTGACTCTTAGACCTACTTTTGCTTCATAGGCAGATTTTCCCGGGGGGTTGGAGGGGGTGTAAATGAGAGGAAGCAGTGTGTATATTGCCTCATGCCTTTGATTTCAGTATTTGGGAAGCACAGGCAGGTGTATATACAAAGAGTTCCAGGCCAGCCATGGCTTCTTAGAGAGACTCTGTCTCAACAAACAAAATACACATCAGAGAAATTAAACTTAAATGAAAATCACTGACTTATGTAATTTATAATTTTGAGTTCTCCAGGCTCTATGTTTAAACATTATTGTCTTCAAATCCTTGCTCCCCCACTAAGCTCAACATTTTACAGGCTAAGTACAGCTATTCTTTTTCAAATATAAGCAAAGAAAGATTAATTGTTGGGAAAAATAACCTTCTGATGTGTCAATGAAATTATGACCCACAATGTGATCTGAGGTAAGGCAGTGATTTTTAGAGAGTCACATGATTGAAATCCTTCCTCTCATCCCTCAACTCATCTTCTGTAGCTAGCTCACCCCAATGCCTCAGTCTATCTGCAGTTTCCTCTACCAGGAATTCATGTCTATAAAGCACCGTTGAGCAATGTAAGTTTACTAAAGATTTTGGGGAAAGCACCAAGTGGGAATGTGTATTGTATGAAAGGATGCAGTTAACGATTCATTTTTATTAGTCTCTCCTGCCTATTCTAAGACTTTGGGATCTTTGAGAACCAAGTCCTTGTGAACTGTCAACTCTTCCTCCCTGCCGTAAGCGGCGAAAAGAGCTCTCTCTCCAACCCCTTCCCCTACCGCCCACTTTGTTTCAGACGCAGAAAGTGACAGTTCACGCTTGTTAAACCTCATCTCCATCACTCAGTCCTTCCAAGGGGAAACACTTGGATAAAGTTAAAGAAAAAGATTTTCATTATTTACACTTAATACTGATTGTTGGGGTCCAGAGCTCTCTGAAGAACCCCGCCCCAGACTCAGATAGTGTACAAACAGCAAAGAGCATTTATTCTACAGAAAATTTCAGCACACTAGCGTCATTCACTCATAGAAAATGGTGACATCCCCAAGGACAGCACACAGGCCTCTTTTAAAGCCAGAAAGGGGGAGTTTCTACTGTGGCTATGTGACCTTGATTGAGACTGGCTAGTCTAGTGCCCATGGAGGCTACCTGACTCCATGACTCCAATCAGGACTGGCAGGAGACTATGGAGGCTATGTGACCTCGGTTGGGAGAGGCTAGGGCCAAGTCAGGGATGAGGTACAAACAGTTGAACAAGCTTATCTTCCCCAGGCCAGATGTCTTGACCATATCTGATTACTCTTTTTCTGAGGTTCTTTCTGTAACTGGTGTCTCACTCCCGAGGAATGTGAATGTAGGCCTAGCAAAAGACTGAAGCCTGTCATGCAGTCAGCCAAGTCTGTATATCTGGGGCTTCTCACTGATACCCACAGGTCACTTTTCAAATAATGTATTTTTATTTCCCCATAGAAAATGAGGCATAATCATTTTCATGGCTATGGCTTCAGAGGAGAGTGGTAACCACAGCCAATTAGACTATCACCATCCTTCAATAGGCAAGAATGCCTGAGAGGCTGGAAGGATGGCTCAGCCGTTAAGAACATTTGTGCCTCTGCTCCCAGCTCCCAGCTGTAGCTCTAACCTTAAAGGATACGGAGCCCTTTTCTGGATTCTTCAGGTGTGCACACAGCATACATACATGTAACTAACATAAAAATAAAACAAAACAACCTCTGAGAAAGGGCCACTCTAGATAAGGAGTCATAAGGGAATTCACACAAACAACACTTTTCTACTTCTACTTCAGCAACAACAACAACAAAAAAAAAATCATGAAATCGAAAAAAGAGTTTTGTAACTATACTTTATGATAATTGTAAAAAATAATTGATTGGGTCAAAAATGAATAAGCATGGTTTTAGTATTTTAAAAAAAGTTCAGAACCATACTTATCCAAAGAAGTGGTAAAGGTCAAAACAAAAGAAAGACTTTTTTTCACCACAAAAAGAAAGTGAGAAAACCTATTGTTCAGACTGGCATTTTTTTATCATTTATTTTTAAGTGTAATTTATAGAAAGAAGTTGAGGGCCTGTGAGCAGAATGAAGTGATTTGCGCAGAATTTATGGATTCTATGGAATCTATGGATTCTATGGACGACAATGCTGTATTGAAGCACATTTAGCTATATGCTTGCTACATCCAGTGAGTTCTGTTTGGAAAGTCACATTCTGTATGTCCACTATAAGGCACAAATAAAAACCTAACAGCAGATACCAGACCTGAGGAAACAGTTTCTCTTGGAGGACCTGAGTCTTTTTGAACCAGTAAGACTTTATTTTGTCAGTTTACATCTTCACCACTATTTAAGTTGTGCTTTGGCTGTTGCCCTCATATTAACAAGATTTTATTCTAATTTCATGCTTACATATGCAATAAATGAAAGTAAGCCAGGAGTGTGGATTAAGGTGGAATAAAGGGGATGTGATGCTAGAGAATAGGTATCAACTTATTGACTTGATATCAACATCACATATGTTCAGACTCCAGTGCTGGTTGTGTTGGGGAGAATTGCTAAGATCCCTGCATATCAGAGTGGATGCATTGCAACACTCAGAGCTGAGAGCATTCTAAAGGTTCAACGGCTCAGGTACACACTACTCCTTTCCACACTGACAAGATAGATCATGAAATAAGGACAGTGGAAAATTGGGGGAAAGTTAACTTTCTAAATTTTTACCTTTTTTCCTCCTAAAAATTATTTTTAAGAATACATTTAGCATCTGGTCCATCCCCTCTCTTCCTTATGCCAACAGTCTAACGGAGATGGCATGTCAAATGCTTTAGTAGAACTCTAAATTCTCATTTGATGTTACTGTATTAGGAAGAAATCACTCACTTGTAAGAGAAGCTACCTGATAACTACGACAGCAACATTCTAGCATAAGCACACAGGTCTGGCTTTGACTGTCAAGGTGAAGATGAAGTGGTTTCCTTCCAGGCTGGTGAACTGGCCTTCAGATCCTGGAATCCATCAGTGACTAAGACCTGTGTGACCTGTGCATACAGCTGAATCTACCCTGATTCACAATTGCAGTTTGGTGCCACCTGCTGGCTGCTGTCTCCAACAGCTTGACATAGCATCTTCTTGTTAGGCGGACCCCCATCTCGCTGCCTCTTATTGGGGAGAGGGCGCTTACACTGAAAACCTCCTCTTCAGTTATCACCTGCTTCATCAGTGTCACTTCTCATTTTCAAGACAAGAGGGTTTTTTTAAACGTTTACAAGACAAAGTTTTTTAAACCTTTTTAAGACAAGAGTGTTTTGTTTTGTTTTGTTTACCTGTGTGTCAGGAAGAAAATAGGAACCAATTCCCAGTTGCTTTATGTCTGAATCCAGACAGAGGCATGGTTCCAGGCTATTTTTCTATGCATCACAGCTTTAATGTGGTGTTTAGAGAATGGACTTGCAGCAGATGTGTGCTGTGTCCTGAAGCATGGGCACCTGTTGTTCACAATTTCCTTCTATGTCTCGTCTCGTATGAAGTAATTGATTTAACTCTGCAACTTCACCTGAAGAGACAAAATACCATACTGTCTTACTTCAGGATTGTATTTATTATTGTTTTGTTTTGTCTTTAATGTCTTCAGTCCTTCCTAGCAGAAGATAGTGTTTTTAACTGGTACACTTATTTTTTTTAAGTACTATGGGATGTTACAAGCAGAAAATTATAGCAAAAATATAAATTGGTTCAAATATCACTACCTCGAATATCAACTTGTTTTCTAAAGGGACACAAATTTTCAAATAGTTCAAAGTTTAAAAATTTCAAATAGTGCTGAGAATAAGGTGAAAATCAGAAATATAAACTTAATCTTCTCTTCTGAAATTATTGCTAGTAGATATCATTAAGTTTCTTTTTTAGTCCGTCAGTTTTATGACATGCTAAAATAGAACCATTTCACATCTTGATTTTTATGTTTAATAATATATTTTGGAGCTTATTTTTTATCAGCACCTACCTGCATTAATTTGCCTCATTAAAAGTATTATAGTATCATTTAAGTCACCCCGCAATTTCAACTCGAGGAAGGATCCCGTATTGGAAGACTGTGCAAAACCAGCTTAGCCTACAGTGGAAAAAAGAAAATTTTGCGACTTAAGACAACACAGTTTTTCATGGTCTGGAGGCTGGAAGTTCAAGAGGAAGATACTGAGAGCTCTTTGTGCTCTCTGGAGGGCTGTCTTCTTGCTGTGTGAAGAGAGAGGAGGTCTCTTCTCAACAGGACAGTAACAGGCCATAAAGATTTATCATTATGATTTATTACTGCCAAATGCTATCATTTTGGTTGGAGAGTCACTGCATGAGTTTGCCAGGGGAGGCAAAACCTTTCTATCCACAGCAAAGAAATATTTCATAAGTGAGCCCAGGGATTCAGAAAGAAACGCTATGGAAGCATAGTGTATAGTCTCCAAAATCATCTCATAGTCCCCAGTTCCTGGCATCCATGCTCCTAGCTACCTTCTGTTTGCAGTGAAATTCGGTCACTGCGGACACCAAGGAGTAGAGACAACTGGGCTTAATCCTGCTTCATTCTGAGAATCAACAGCCTGAGAAGACTGTGGCTTAACTCACTTGGGGAAACTTCCTTCCATTTCATGTAGACATCATATTTGACAGTAGGATGTGAGGCAAAGGCTTCATCTTTTAGGAACTTTATTTTCCTTTCACTTGATTTTTTCCTTTGCTCATGTGCCTGCAGAGGAACGTAGCACCACTCAGTGGTGGCTCCAACCTACTCAGTGGCCTGCACTGTGGGAGCTGCTGACCAGTCCTCATTTGCTGGCTGGACACTACAGTCTTCAGTAGGGAAATGCTGGATGGGTGCAGTGGGCACCCACACACCCTCAGAACAGTCTGCCACCTCGGGCTGAGCAGCAGTGAGCCAGTGAACTCAGGAGCTGTCATTGTCCATTTGCCCTGGAATTCCTCCTTGGTTATGGCCTTCTCAGCAGCAGCCTGCTCCTCCTTCTCAATCTCCGATGGGGTCTCTTTACTTCTATAGGGTCTCTGTAGAAGTAAAGATCAAGCATAAGCTCCCATGTGTGCTCATGGGAGATAGTGCCACTCATGCGGAGTACTTCCCGGGCCAGCATCCATCACATCAGATCAACTGAGTGAGTTCCCTTGTTGTTGCATGGATGGCAATGTCCACAAGGCGCAGAGGAGAATCCGTGTTGCACAGAGCAATGGTGGGCAGGTTGACAAAAGAGGCCTCAGTGAGGGGCTGGTGGTCAGTCCTGGGTTCAGTCACCACCAGAAGCTGTGGCTTCCTGAAGGCAACTTGGATTTGATTAGTGAAGCTCCCAGGTGGGAAGCAGCCAGCAATTGGCATAGTACCAGTAGCAGCAGCAAACTTCAGCACAGCTCACTGGCTAGTGTTCCTGGAGGAGATGATGCTGATATCAGCAGGGTTCTCAATGGCAACAATAGCCAGAGCAGCAACAGCTTCTCTCAGGTCCTCTTCAGATTTATGATGTAGATACCATCACTCTTCCTTTTGTAGATGTATTGCTCCATCTGAAAGTCAAGGTTGGTGCCATCTAAGTGGGTTACTGTGGCAAGGAATTTGTGGACATACTCCTTTTTCATGTGCAGGACATCAAGGGCTCTGGACATTGTGTAAGTTTCCCTTTAAGTGACAATGGGAATAAAGAACAACACTGTATGGACCTGTCCCTGGGCAGTGCAGAAAGGATGGAAACAGACTTAATCCAACATGAAAGTAGTTGTTTACACTCATAATGTTGATGCCACCATTGCACAAATGAGCGTGTCTTACAAAGACATGTAGTTCACAAGGTTCACAGCTGAGTAAGATTGATGATTACTCTCCTCCTCTGAAAGTATACATTGCACTTTCCAGCTCTATGAAAATTATTTTGTAGAGATAAAGATTCTAGGTTAGTACCTGCTAATTTCTTCATGTTCTATGTGTCTTCAGCAATAGGGTCTATCTGAGACTTGTGACACTCTTCCCTATTATCTGAATATCTGGACTCTAGCCCTTCTGGGGATACTGAGGTGGTAAGTTCTGGAGGATAACCTATGAATATAGAAGCCTCTTAAAACACAGAGAGAGAGAGAGAGAGAGAGAGAGAGAGAGAGAAACAGACAGTTAGAAACAGACAGAGACACAGAGATAGACAGAGACAGAGAGGCAGAAACAGAGAAAAAGTTACCCCAAAGTATGGATAAAGAAGCTGTGGCACATTTACACAATGGAACACTACTCAGCTATTGAAAACAAAGAAATGACAAAATTTTCAGACAACTGGATGGAATTAAAAAAGGACATCCTGAGTGAGGTAATCCAGAGAGATGCACATGGTATGTACTCACTTATAAGTGGATTTTAGCAATATAGTACAAGATAAACATACCACGAGGCACAGACCCAAAGAAGCTAAGTAATAAGGAGGACCCAAGGGAGGATGCATAAGTCTCACTCAGAAGGGGAGATAGAATTGACAGGGGGAATAACTGAAGAGAGGGAACAAGGTAGGAGAGAAGGCACAGAGAGATAAGAGGGTGGAGATCAGACCTGAGGAGAGCAACAACAAAAACTGAGGTGGGGGTCTCTCTCTGACAAGCTGGAGACCTATGTCAGGGTAGGCTCCTGGGAGGATATGAGGGGTATTCAAGCAGAGACTCCTAGTAGCAGAGGCCATAGAGATGGAAGAGGACATCCTCTAACTAGTCTTCTAGTAAAGGGCAGGGAACAACAACCAGCCCATAAACAACCCACCCACAGAAACTTCGACCAAAATTTATCCTGCCTATGAGATGTGCAGGGATAAAGATAGAGCAGATAGAGCAATGATTGAGGGAATTTCCAACCAATGCCTGGCCCAACCAAAGACCTACCCTATGAGAGAGTGCCAACCCCTGACACTATAAAGGATACTCTGCTAGGAACCTGACAGAATTGTTCTCTGAGAGGTTCTACCCAGCAGCGCCTCAAAACAGATGCCGAGATTCACAGTCAAACATTAGTCGATGTGTAGGGAGTTTTGTGGAATAGTGGGAGAAAAGAGAAAAGGACCCAGAAGTGCCAAGAGATCCACAAGAAAAACAACAGAGCCAACTAACCAGGGCCCAGAGGGGTTTGCTGAGATTGAAGCATCAACCAAGGACCATGCATGAACTGGACCTAGGTCCCCTACAAAGGTGTAGCAGATGGGCAGCTTAGGCTTCAACTGGGTCCTCTAGTAAGGAAAGTGAGGACTGTATGGGACAGGGACTTACTTGCCAGCTTTTAGATCACTTTCCCCCCTGGCAAGACTGCCTTGACAGGCCTCAGGGGAAGAGGACAGTCCTGATGCAACTTGATGAGCTGGGATGGGTGAAAAAGGGAGCTCCCTTTTCCTGAGGAAAAGGGAAGAGGGAGGGAACAGGGAGGAAGGATGGGACTGGGAGGGGAGGAAGGAAGGCACTACAAGGATGTAAAGTGAATAAAATAAACAAATGAGAAAAAAAATGGAGCTACCCCATAACAGGGTGATAATGTCCCTAATACATACCACAGTCTAACAAATAAAAAGTCCCCCTGCCAATAATGTGTTACTTCTTTTGGAAGTGCTGGCCCCATTGACCCATTCACACTTTAGGCTACTGCCAATGCTTAGTTAAAAGAGATTGTGAAGAAATCTGTTGGTAGAAAGGAAGGCAATGAGTCACCTTCTGAAGCGGAAGCAGGTTCGCAGGCTGTGGGGTACTGGGTGGGCAGAAAGAGAACTCATTTCAGTAGAGTGCAGGAAGTCACTTAATGCTGTTTATGAGTCAGGAAAGAGCAGAGCCAGTTGTGGCTGAGCCCTGTGCCAGCTGCACTGGATGCAGATGCTATGGGCTATGCACATTTACATATGTGTATGCACTTTTATTCACCGGTACTCTGCTTTGCCTAGATAGGGACCTCCCACCGATACACCATTTCTGCCTTTTTAGTCCCACAGTAATGAGTCAATGCCACCCACAGCTATGAGAGTTTTCTAGGTCAGTTATTTTTTTTACTATATTACTATACATTTCCCCTTTTTTTAAATGTAAGGATTTGTAGTTCACAGTAAGTTTGGTTGGTAAAAAATAAAAATTAAATTAAATAAACCAATGTTCAAAACATATCTATGTGGCAGGAATTCTGTATCCTATTTTATTTAACCTGTAAACAGATGTGATGCTTTGGGATGAAGAGTGGAAACATGGGAATGGTCTTATATTTCTGCTGCTATTCTGTCTTAGTAACCTTGGAGTTATACCTCTCCACATAACTGCTGAGTTTCCTGCCACACTCTGCTTCTTCATGCCAGCAGGTCTAATGATGTGGCATTATCTAAGCCATCAGCTCTTTCTACCATGTTTTAATTCTGGAGGGTGGGGGGTGAGGGTATATGTGGGGAGTCAGTATTTAAATGAATCTCCAAAATTTATTCCAGTTCCAGCATTCTGAATCTTTCAGGAGCTGGACAGGTACAGTGGCTATCTTTATTTTGTCCCATTAAATTCTGTTTTACTTTATTTTTTGTTTGCACTAGAGGACTTTAAGTTCTGGGCACTGAAAAAACCTAAGCAATACTTACAAGCCATGTGACTAGCAGGACTGCTACTTTCACACATAAACTACTGTCCCAGTTTTTGGGGACTCATTCACATGTCTGGGTGTTTAGAAACATCCACTACAAAACCTGGGGGCCTTAATCATCTGTGCTCAGTAGGGAAGAAATGTGGGGTCTTTCCACCTTTGCTCTTTCTGTCAGATTGGACAAAATATATTGGGATTTTTAGGAGTTCCTGATAATTAAACCATGAGAAGAAAAAGACAAAGTCCTGACCCTCTTTTTTTTTCTGTCACTTGGAGAATAAAAGGATCTGCAGGGTGCCATCCCAACACGTTTATGCTCCTCACTGTATCTATAAATTGTTCCATTTTGTCTGATGAAAGGTACTTCTATAAGCAGAAATTGGGAGATATTTCTGATATTTAAAATCAGCTTCTTTTGTTGCTGTTGCTGGGAGTGGGTTTGGGCAATAGTTACTAAAGGCAAATAACAATGAAATGAAAACTGACATAAGACAACTGAATATAAAGATTGCTTAAAGGATATCTGTGTTATCCTGCTTAGCCTTGAACTCCTTGGCTTGAATGATCCTGCTGAGCTAGAAATGTAGAACTGTAGGCTTATAACTTCATGGCCAGGAAAGATGATAAACTAAGATTCTATCAATGATGCTATGGGAAAGATTAAATGTTAGTGTTTAAAATAAATTTTTCTGTGTGGTTAACATTTCTCTCCTTTTGAACTCAAAAGCCAAGATTAAGTGTTCAAGTTATAGAGACGCTTTGTCTCAAAATATATCAGAATCAAACATTTTTCTAGCTGTGCATGGCAATAATCTATAGTCTCAAGATGTAGGCGGTGCAAGCAGGAAGATCATGAGTTCAAGCTCACGCTCACTTACATGTTGAATTCATGCCAGCCCCAGCTGTATGAGACTCTGCCTTCCAGTCTTTGTCTCTGTCTTATCTCTATCTCTCTGTATCTATATCTACCTACCTACTTATTTATCTATCATATATATATACACATATATATTCTATTATCTATCTATCTACACAATAAAATAATTATTTTATCTATAAAAATCCTTTCTCTACATAAAGGCAAGACAGTAATTTAGGCAGCTGGTAACCCTGTAGTATTGCTTTAAAAAATGAAAACATTACTTTCTTGCCTGTATAGCTAGAAGCCACCATTGCACCAGTATGTCCTCCACAGACAGTTGGAATTCAGCCTCTGGTCTGGACTGACAAACTGATAAATTATTTAGATTGCATATTTCCTGAAATATTATAAAAAGAAATACCTTGCAAAGTATCAGCATGTGTCTATGTATCTCCAGGTTTTTGTTTGTTTGATTTTTAAGACTTGGTTTCTCTGTATAGTCCTAACTGTTATGGAACTCACTCTGCAGACCAGGCTGGCCTCAAACTCAGACACCTGTCTGCCTCTGCCACCCAAGTGCTGGAGTTACAGGTGTGTGCCACCAGAGTCAGACTATTTCCATGTTTTAAGGTTCAGTCTCTCCTCGGAATTTGATAGAATCAAATAGAACTCCTCTATTATTTTTCTCAGCAGAGGAAAGGATTATTTTCATACAGTCTTTTGCTTTTTTCAAATAGAGATATAAAATGTTGGAAGGTATTGAAAACCAAAAAACAAACAAACAAAACAATGGTGGAGCTGGCTAAAAACTTAATCTAGGTAATTAGTTCTGGGGGTTTACTATTCACTTTTGTGTATGTTTAACTTTTGATATAATAAGAAATAAAACAAGTTTAAACAGAAAAAAAAGAAAGAAAGAAAAAAGAAAAAGAAAATCCCAACCGTTCTGTTTTACCGATAAAGACCCAGAAGCCAGATGCTGGGATGAAAATCTCCAGCTCAGAGAGGCAGAGAAAGCACCCAACTGACCTTCCTTCTCAGCTCAGGTCTGGATGGAAAAAACCCAAAAGCTCACTAGCTCAACTGAGAGCCAAGGAGCAAAAGTCCAAAAAGCCCAAGACAGAAAGCTTGTTAGTTTAAAACCCAAAAAACCAGGTTGCTGAAGTCCAAGCTAAAGCCAGAGCTTGAGATAAATGTTACTTCTACTTCTCCACACTGTCTTAAATACTCAACTTAAAGTCCTTCCTACTCTTTAATCCCTGTCACCTCTTGCCCTAGGGTTAACTTTATTAAACCCAGTGTACAGAAGGCTCTTGGATTAAAGGTGTGTGATAGGGCTCAACCACACCAAAGAAGAAACAGGGTTTTATAGTTCACAATTTTGACCTCCACAATGGGATCAAATATCCTGCAACACTTTCAATTGGATTAGAATAAGGATCTAATTAGGTATATTTATAGAAAATTTGAATTAATGGTATTTATTTAAGTTAGTCCTAAAATAACTCTGCAACAAAGAGCAAAGGGAAATGATAAAACCACAAAATAAAATGAGAAATAGAACTTCTACATCCACTTATAACCTTTGCTATTGTTACTATAAATAATTAGTCTTTGGTTTCCCAACTGTCAGACACTATAAGCAGTGACAGATTGTTCTTCGAAACCAGTGTTGGTTTTCTCTATTTTTGTGCTAGTTTGTGCTTCTGAAGCACATTTTATGAATTAGCCAGAAATGCGTAGAAGCTGCATATATTGCTGCTAAGTAACAATTTATAATTCATATTAAATAGCTGAACAGTGCATACTTAGTTTGCACGTGTGCATATCAGAAGATACACATCTTCTCTCGCTGTGACAAACACCTCTGCCAAAGCAGCAAATCAGCCTGAGGAAGGAAGTTTATCTGATTCCGTGACAGTCCATCACTAAGGGAAGCCAGAGTAGGAGCTCAAGGCAAGAACTTGGAAGAATTCCGCTTGCAGAGTTACTTTCTGGCTCTTTCAGACTCCTCTTAGCTAGCTTCCTTACATGGCCTACAAACCCCTTTCTAGGGATGGGGTACCCACTGTGGAAGGCTGAGCTGTCTCAGATAACTTATCCATCAGGACAGTCAGTCCTTTACAGATATGCCCATAGATCAATCTGATAAAGACAATTACTCAATTAAAATTCCATTTTCATTGCTCTGCCTTCACAGATCATCTCTGGAGAGGAGCAAGAAAAATTACAAGAACCAGTGGTAGTGGCTGCCCGATGCAAGACAGTATTTGCCAGGCATTATAACACTGTTGCTGCCAGTGGTGGGAAAGGCATGGAGAGGAGGAAATGGGAATGGATTTGATCAAAAGGCACCGACCATATGCGTGCATGAAATTCTCAAAATATTTTTAAATGATTCCTTTTTTAGGTGATTTTAGGTTGTAAAGTTGAGAGTTAATGCTAGCTGGGGAAATGAGTGTGAAAGGAATACTTGCTTTCTATATTGGCAACTAAATGGATAATAAACTCTAAAATTGTAGGAATTTCTTAATAAAAGAAATCTAATTAAAATGTTATTCTTAGTTAACTTTTTATTGGAATGTTTAGCAGTATTTTTCATTTTAATTCTCATATTTTAGATATTTTTGGAGAAAGCTAATTTACCATAGGTTCAAATACTTCCAATGCTTTTAGTGTGTGTGTGTGTGTGTGTGTGTGTGTGTGCATATACGTGTGAGACTGTGCATGTATGTGGAGGCCAAAGGTTTACATTGGTGTTTTCCTCATTTGACTTTCCATATTATTATTTGTGTATATGTGATTATGCTATGTGTGCACATATGTTTATATGTGCACAAAAAATGTGTGTTTATGTGCATATACTAGTATATAGAGACCACAGATTAATACTGAGAGTCTTCCTCAGTCATTTCAACCTTTGTTTTTAAATTATGTGTCTGGGTGTTTTGCCTGTATATATGTTTGTGTATCACCTGTGTGTTGGGTACGCACAGATGCCAGAAGATGACATCAGATCATCTGGAACTGGACTTATAGACAGTAGTGAGCAGCCCTGCAGATTCTGGAAACTGAACACCATTTCTTTGGCGGAGCAGAAAATGCTCTTACTGATTGAGCCATCTCTCCATCTCCCATTCTCAACATTTTGTTCTGTTTTGTTTTGTTTTGTTTTGTTTTGTTTTGTTTTGTTTTGTTTTGTTTTGGAGATAGGTTTTACTGTGTAAACTTGGCTCTTCTGGGCTTGCTTTGTACACCAGGCTGGCCTTGAACTCACAGCAATCAGCCTGCGTCTGCCTCCCTGAATGCTGGGATTAAAGGCACGAAACACGGCGTCCAGTTCACCACCTTATTTTTTGATGCAGAATTTCTCATTGAGCCTGGAGCTCATCAACTGGGCTAAACTGACTGGCCAATAAGCACCAGATAGCTGCTCTCTTCTATTCATCTTTCATGAACTGGATTGCAGATATGTGCAACCTGGATTTTCTTTTTATGGTTGCTGTTTATTCAAACTTAGATACTCATGCTTCTGCAACAAGCACTTTAATTGCTCAGCCATCTCCTTAGCCTATGTTTTGGCATTTCACACTGTAATTTATATCTCTGTCAAGAGCTATTATGAATAGGAAAGACAGCTTGTTTTATAAACATGAAAACTAAAAGTCAGTCCTCAGAACTCATGTAAAATAAGCCAGGTCTAGTGTTTTCAGCCTGTAATCTCAGTGGCAAGAAGGAGATCAGAGACAGACATTCTTTGGGCTCACTGGCCATTGAGTCTCACCTAAGTTGTGACTTCCAAAGCCAGTGTGATAATTTGTCAAAAAAAACAGCAAGGAAGGAAGGAAGGAAGGAAGGAAGGAAGGAAGGGAGGGAGGGAGGGAGGGAGGGAGGGAGGGGGAGAGAAGGAGAGAGAGAGAGGGAGGGAGGGAAGGAAGGAATAAAGGAAGGAGGGAAAGAAGAAAAAAACCCATTTTATACCCAGAATTCCCACATCCTCCTCTAATGTCTATCTTCCCTGGTGAGCACCATGGACCACCTCATTCTTGTTATTCTTCAACCTGCCAGATGTAGCCCAGGACCAACATCCCTTGCCCAAGCCTAGTTTGACCATCCCTGGGTGTAATGTTGCCAAGTTCTAGGCTCCCACCAACATCTGTTCTGCCTGCAACTACACATAGGTCCCTTTGGGCTTCCTCCACAGCTCTGGTAGGCACCGATACCTCCTATGCTCTTCTCAGAGTCTAACCTAGTGAGTATACCTCACCCACACTTTTTTTCTCAACCCACCAGATTTAGCCCGGGTTCCACTACTAACGCACCAGCCTGCACTGACCTTCCCTTGCCCTCACTGAAAAGGATATATACCCTCCTTACCTATCCCCCAAACCAAAGGATCTTTCATGTTGTATCAAACCTTTCTACCAAGACAGATCTCCATCACACTCCAAACTTGGACCAGTAAAAACATCCTGTGTACTAGTCCAGTCCCCTCTGTCAACCTGAGTTCATTCCACCCAAAACATTTCCAACCTCTAGACACCCCCCGTCCCCAAATCTCTTCTTTTCCAACTACTTTATTCATAACAAACTCCTAACTAACAAAGGAAGTCCACATGCCCAGGTCTCATTGTAGGAATACCAAAATATGCAAAATCAAGCCAGTATCTTCTCTCCAAAACCTACAGGGCCTGGAGACATGCTTGTCAATGTGGAGACATGCTTGTCAATGTGGAGACATGCTTGTCAATGAGAAGCATAAATTCCAGGACACAAAGGTTGAAAGAACATCACAAGCTTCGTCAAAGACTTCAAAGAGTTTAGATAGGATATGAAGAGCTGAGTGAAATCAAGGAGGTAGATCTTTTTCTTAATTCTTTATTAATTACTTTGTATTAATATTCACTTTGTATCCCCCCTGTGGTTCACTCTCTCCTCCCATTCCAATCCCTCCCTTCCTCCACCCTCTGCATGCATGCCCCTCCCCAAGTCCACTGAGAGGGGAGGTCTTCTTTTTCTTCCTTCTGATCCTAGTCAATTAGGTCTCATCAGGAGTGGCTGCATTGTCTTCCTCTGTGGCCTGGTAATGCTGCTTCCCCCTCAGGGGGAGGAAATTAAAGAGCAGGCCAATCAGTTCATGTCAGAGACAGTCCCTGTTCCTATTACAATGGAACCCACTTGGATACTGAACTGCCATGCGCTATCTCTGTGCAGGGGTCTTAGGTTATCTCCATGCATAGTCCTTGGTTGGAATAGCAGTCTCAGGAAAGACCCCTGTGCTCAGATTTTTTGGTTCTGTTGCTCTCCTTGTGTAGTTCCTGTCCTCTCCAGATCTTACTGTTTCCCACTTCTTTCCTAAGATTCCCTGCACTCTGCCCAAAGGTTGCCCATAAGTCTCAGCATCTGCATTGATAGTCTGGGGGGCAGAGGCTTTCAGAGGTCTTCTGTGTCAGGTTCCTGACTTGTTCCCTCTTTTCTCCTTCTTCTGATCTCCATCCTCTTTGGCTTTCTGGATAGGAATTGAGCATTTTAGCAAGAGTCCTCCCTCTTGATTAGTTTCTTTAGGTGTATAGATTTTAGTAGGTTTATCCTATATTATATGTCTATACGAGTGAGTATATACCGTGATTGTCTTTCTTCTTCTGGGAAAGCTCACTCAGGATGATCTTTTCCAGATCCCACCATTTACCTACAAATTTAGATCTTAAAGAGAGTAAAACTCCTAAGTGATGTTCAAGAAAATACAAACATAAGGCTAATGGGAATGGTGAAGATAAATGAAGACTTGAGAATGGAATTCAGTCAGAAGAAAGAGACATGAAATAAGATTCAAGATGTAATTAAAGAACTGAACAGTTCAACTAGAAAACTAAAAAAAAAAAAAAAAGCCTTATAAGTAGGAGGAATCTGTGCATCCATTCCTCCACTGAGGGACATCTGGGCTGTTTCCAGCTTCTGGCTATTACAAATAAGGTTGCTACAAACATGGTTGAGCAAATGTCCTTATTGTGTACTTGAGAATCTTTTGGATATATGCCTAGGAGTGGTATAGCTGGATCTTGAGGAAGCGCTATTCCTAGTTGTCTGAGAAAGCACCAGATTGATTTCCAGACTGTTTGTACAAGTTTACATTCCCATTAGCAGTGGAGGAGGGTTCCCCTTTCTCCACAACCTCTCCAGCATGTGTTGTCTCTTGAGTTTTTGACTTAGCCATTCTGATGGGTGTAAGGTGAAATCTTAGGGTTGCTTTGATCTGCATTTCCCTGATGGCTAATGAGGTTGAGCATTTCTTTAAGTGTTTCTCTGCCATTCGCTATTCCTCTGCAGAGAATTCTCTGTTTAGCTCTGTACCCCATTTTTAATTGGATTATTTGATTGTTTTGCTATTTAATTTCTTGAGTTCTTTATATATACTGGAAATTAGCCTTCTGTCAGATATAGGGTTGGTGAAAATTCTTTCCCAATCTGTAGGCTGTCGTTTTCTTCCTTTGCTTTACAGAAGCTTTTCAGTTTCATGAGGTCCCATTTATTGATTGTTGCTCTTAGAACCTTTGCTGTTGGTGTTCTGTTCAGGAAGTTGTCTCCTGTGCCAATGAGTTCAAGGCTCTTCCCCACTTTTTCTTCTGAGCGGTTTAGTGTGTCTGGTTTTATGTTGAGGTCTTTGATCCACTTGGACTTTAGTTTTGTGCAGGGTGATAAGTATGGATCTATTTTCAGTTTTCTACATGGAGACATCCAGTTAGACCGCACCATTTGTTGAAGATGCTGTCTTTTTTCCATTAAATGGATTTGGCATCTTTGTCAAAAAATCAGGTGTCCATTAGTGTGTGGATTTATGTCAGGGTCTTCTATTCTATTCCATTGATCCACCATTCTGTTTCTATGCCAGTACCATGCAGTTTTTAGTATTGTTGCTCTTTTGAACAGCTTGAGATCAGGGATGGAGATACCTCCTGAAGATCTTTTCTGTAGAGAATTGTTTTAGCAATTCTGGGTTTCTTGTTGTTCCATATGAAGGTGAGAATTTTGGTATATTTACACAATGGAATATTACTCAGCAATAAAAAACAAGGAAATCATGAAATTTGCAGGTAAATGTTGGGATCTGGAAGAGATCATCCTGAGTGAGCTTTCCCAGAAGGAGAAAGACACTCACGGTATATACTCACTCATATAGACATATAATATAGGATAAACCTACTAAAATCTATACACCTAAAGAAACTAATCAAGAGGGAGGACTCTTGCTAAAATGCTCAATTCCTATCCAGAAAGCCAAAGAGGATGGAGATCAGAAGAAGGAGAAAAGAGGGAACAAGTCAGGAACCTGACACAGAAGACCTCTGAAAGCCTCTGCCCCCCAGACTATCAATGCAGATGCTGAGACTTATGGGCAACCTTTGGGCAGAGTGCAGGGAATCTTAGGAAAGAAGTGGGAAACAGTAAGATCTGGAGAGGACAGGAACTACACAAGGAGAGCAACAGAACCAAAAAATCTGAGCACAAGGGTTTTTCCTGAGACTGATACTCCAACCAAGGACTATGCATGGAGAGAACCTAAGACCCCTGCACAGAGATAGCACATGGCAGTTCAGTATCCAAGTGGGTTCCATTGTAATAGGAACAGGGACTGTCTCTGACATGAACTGATTGGCCTGTTCTTTAATTACCTCCCCCTGAGGGGGAAGCAGCATTACCAGGCCACAGAGGAAGACAATGCAGCCACTCCTGGTGAGACCTAACTGACTAGGATCAGAAGGAAGAAAAAGAAGACCTCCCCTATCAATGGACTCTTGCATGCAGAGGATGGAGGAAGGGAGGGATTGGGACGGGAGGAGGGAGGGATCCATAGGGGGGGGGAATACAAAGTGAATAAAGTGTAATTAATAAAGAAAAAAATAAAAAATAAGTAGGAGGAATCAAGCAAAAGACAGAATATACGGTTTTAAAGGTAGAGGAGCTAGACTAAATAAGAAGAAACATGAAAATAAATAAATTTTAAAACTTCAGGATAGGAACCCACAGAAAATGTGGAATAGGCATAGACGAAGTAATAGAATCCCAAGACTATGGCATAAACTAGACTTTCAATAAGATCATAGAAAAAACGTTCCCAAACTAAGCAAAGACACACCCATCCATACAAATACAAGAAGCACACAGAACACCAAATAGACATGACAAAGAAAGAAAGTCCTCCACAGCCCATCATAGTTAAAACACCAAGTATATATAACAAAGGAAGTGCATTGAAACCTACAAAATGAAAAAGACAATCACAATATAACATAAAATCCATCAGAATAAAAGCTGATTTCTCAATGGAAACTTAGAAAGCTAGAAGAGCCTGGAGTGATGTATTCCAAATTTTAAAAGTTTATGATGACAACCTAGAATGATATACCCAGCAATGCTATTTACCATGGTGGAAGAAGAAAGAAAGACTTTCCACAGCATAACCAGCTTATAAAGTTTATAATTAATAACTCAAACCTAAAGAAAATAAAGCACTATTTCGGGACAAAGAGAAGAATAAGCCCACCAGAGATATTGTGGAAAGAAATGAGGCCATAATTATTAAATCACAACATATCACTGAGAACACAAAACAACAACACAAAAATCAGCAACACAGTGACCACATCTAATACACACATTTCAATAATAACTTTAAATGTCAATTTAAATGGCCTCAATTCTCAAATCAAAAGATATGGACTGACTAAATAGGCTATGATATAAAATTCACCTATTTGTTGCCTCCAAGGAACACAGTCTAGTTTAAGATACCACCTTAAAATAAAAGGATGGACAAAAATACACCAATGAAATAGAATTTAAGCAGGCATCGCTGTCCTCATAGCTGAAAAAATAGACTTCAAATTAAAACTAATCATCAGAACTAAAGAGAGACCCTTCATTATAATGAAGAGAAAAGTTGACCAAGAAAATATATATGCACCAAACTCTAATGGGCCCTATTTTATTTTATTAAAAAAAAGTACTACTGGATTTAAAGACACAGATTAACTCAGCCTATTAATATCTCACTCTCTACAGTAGACAGGGCATCTAAACAACAACAAAAAAACACAGAGAAATACCAAAATTAATTGACATCGTACATCAAATGATTTAACAGATACCTAGCAAATATTCTACTGAAACACCAAAGAATACATGTTTTACTCAACAACACATGGAAGCTTTTTCTAAAGCAGAACACATCCTGTGACAGAAAGACAAATCTTTTCAAATTCAAAATGATTTTCAATTTACTTTTTGTATCCTATCTGACCACAATTCAATAAAACTTAAAATTGACAGCACAAAAACCTTCAGTAAAAGTGAAATTTGATTGAGATTTAACAATTCAATACTAAAGGATGAATAATTGGCTCAAAAAAATCAAGAAAAAAAACTTTAGTGGAATGTAAAAAAAAAAAGAAAGAAAGAAAACACAACACACATACCTCTGAGACACACTGAAAGAAGTCTTATGAGGTAAATTTATAGCTCTAAGTTCCTTCACTAAGGAAGACACCAGAAGAACACGCCCCAGAGACATCAACCACATAGGGCTCACAGGGGCTCACAGGGGTTCACAGAGACTGGAACAGCAATCATGGAACCCGCATAGGTCTGTGTTAGTCCTCTGCATATATGTTATGGTTGTTAGCTTGCTGTTTTTGTGGGACTCCTAACAGAGTCTATATCAGAGTTGGGGGGGTATCCGACTCTTTTGTCTGTTCTTGGGGCTGTTTTCCTCCTACTTGGGTGACTCCTCCAGCGGTGATATGAGGGTTTGTGCATAGCCTTATGTATCTTCTTATACTGTGTTTGGTGGATATTCCTAAGAGACATACATTTTTGTAAGAAGTGGAGGTGGAGTGGATCTAGAGGAGAAGGGAAGTGGAGGAGAGAGGACTGGGAGTAGTGGAGGAAGGCAAAACTTTGGTTAGAAGGTATTGTAAACAAAAAATAAATTAATTTTTAAAAATTACAAAGAAGCCAGGCAGTAGTGGTTCATGCCTTTAATCCAAGCACTTGCTAGCACTCAGAAGGCAGAAGCAAGTGAATCTGAGTTTGAGACCAGCTTAGTCTTAGAGTGAGTTCCAGGACAGCCATGGCTACAAAGAGAAACTCTATCTCAAAAAAAAAAAAAAAATCAGAACAAATACAAATAAATGACTTAGTAATGCAATTCAAAAAGATGAAAAAACAAAAAACAAACCCTGTAAGTCAGTTTACAGCAAGAAATAACAAAAATCGGAGTAGAAATCAATAAAATAGAAAAAAAACAAACAAAAACAATAGAAAGGATCAATAAATCTAAGAGCTGGTTCTTAGATTTGCATTTGTATTGGGCAAAATGCAAAGATCATTGGCCCAAACTAAGCAAAGGAAAGGAAGAGAGGACTCAAATTAACAGTTAGAAATGAATATGGAAATGTTACATAACATTGTAAAGATAGACATCTTTAAAGAAATTCAGAATATTATAAAGATATAAATCTTAAAAATATCTTAAATATGTTTTAATATCCTAAAAACCTGTACTCCATTAAGCTACAAAACCTCAAAGAACTGGACAAATTTCTAAGTTCAGCCAAAGCACCAAAATTAAACCACGAAGAGCATAAACAGACCCATGACACATGAGAAGATTGAAACAGTAATAAGAATTCTTCTGGCCAAAAAAATATCAAGACCATGTAGATTCACAAAAGAATTCTACCAGACCTTCAAAGAAGATCTACAGGCAGCCCTTCCCAAACTAGTCAAAATATAGGGGATGTGGGGGTGGCACATTCTCAAAGTCCTTCTATAAAGACAATATCACTCTGATACCAAAACTGGGTAAAGTCACAAAAAAGAAAATGGCAGGCTAATATCCCCAATGAGCATAGCTCAAAAATACTAAATGAAATACTTGCAAACAGAATACAGACATATGTCAAAAAGAGTATATTTCAGTTGGCTGAAATTCAGAGATGGTCCAACATAGGCAAGTCAGTATGTATAATAAGCCAAAAGACAAAAATCACATGATCATCTCAATAGAAGCAGAAAAACCATTGACAAAATCCAACATGCCTTCTACAGCAATAAAACAAGAGAAGGAAATCAAAGGGATACAAATAGAGAAAAAAAAATCAAATTATTCCTATTTGCATTTGACATGGTATTAAACATTAGCCATCTCCAAAATTCTACAAGAAAGCTTGTGGATATGATAAAAATTTCAGCAATTTGGCAAAATACAGAACTGACTTGCACAAATTAATAGTTTTTGTATATACATCACCAACAAACATACATAGAAGGAGATCATGGATATACTCCCGTTGACACTAGCCTCAAGAAGAAAATAAAATCTAGGAATAAAGTCAACCAAGAATGTGAAGACTCTCGACAATGAAAACTTTAAGTTCTGAAGAAAGCACTAAAGATTCTAGAAAATAGAGACATTCAATGCTCATAGATAGCTAGAATTAGCATTGTGAAAATAATGGTTCTCCCAAAAGCTATTTATAGATTTAATGGAACTCCAATCAAAATCCCCACTTCATTCTTCATAGAAATAGAAAAAGTATACTTAAATTCATATGTAAACACAAAAGACTCAAGCTTGCCCAATGAAACCTAAGCAAAAAGAACAATGCTTGGAAGGGTTACTATTCCAGATCTTTAGATATATTACAGAGTGATAGTAATAAAATACAATGTTATATAGGCACAAAAAGGCATGTATACTGATGGAACACAACCAAAGATTCAAACATGAGCACACATTCCTTCAGCCCCTTAATATTTGACAAAGATGCCAAAAATGCTAGAAAATAAAAGGAACTAGGAAACCTGGATATCCTTGTGCAGAAGTTCTAAAGTAGAGCCTTATCTATCACCATTCACAAAATTAACTCGAAATGGATCAAACACTTAATGTGAAACCAGAAACACTGAAACTTCTAAAAAAAGAAAGAAAGCACAGACACTATCCTACATCCTACATGACTTAGGTGTAGCAAAAGGACTTCCATTTGCCCAGTATTAAGGATAACGATTGAAAAGCGGGACTCCATGAATGTGAAAAGCATCTGTACAACACTACAGGTGCAGCAGCGGCCCTCGCGCCTTGTTGGTAACATACAGCTCTTAAGTTAGACCTAAGACCCACTCGACAAGAAAGAAAACTGGCCTGATGCTGGAAACCTAGAATGATAATGAGTGCTAGCAAAGTCACGCTTTCAGGAGAATCTACAACCACTAACTTATAAACCATCAGAATTCATTATCACAATCTGTAATTATAATTATAATCACTAACACAGAGAGGTGTCATCTTTATCATCAAAGAAACTTTTCCTTTACAACAGAAGGAGACCACTACAGAAAACCACAGTCTATCAAAATGTAAAGTTGTGACGCCAATCCCAAAGAATACATCTGAAAAACACTTTTGCGCATAAGGCTCCTGGTATATTGTGAAAGAGGGGACCAAAAGATTGTAGGAGCCAGAGGTGCAGGGACCACACACATAGGAAGTACTAGTGGGACTCAGTAGTTTACAAAAAGAGTAATCATCATCATCATCATCATCATCATCATCATCATCATCATCGGGGAAAAGTAGACCCAGGATCTGAGTACCACACATGATCTTCAGTTCACTGCTTAGATAATAGAGGCTTCCCCCCACCCCACCTCCTTCTCCTCCTTCTTCCTTCCATACCTTTATATCTGGTTCTTTCCTTCTTTTCTGGGAGAAATGGGCATTGCCAGGTGAGAAGTTTGAGACTGGTCAGTGTGAACAATGTTGTGAGGATGTCAGGATGCAGGCTACAGAATGGTCTCTAGTCATTAGGAACCTGTAGTAGTTTAGGGTCTGAAAATAGTGAGTTGATTTACGAGAGTCAAAGAAAGGAAATATTTGAGAGAGTAACTCAAAGAAAGGAGATGCTTCAGGGAGTAAAGTTTTGGATTTGTTGCTGGTATGGGAATAAACTTGTTTTCTATCTCTAGAAATTAGCTACAGGGAGACGGGCAGTCTTTCAAGAACCCCAAGTCCTCAAAATATAAAACATAATAAATACAGGAAGAGGGTTACTACATAAGAAGATCACTGGAAAAGTGCAGGAGCCTGGGAACAAGCTTGGCCCCTTCATATTGCTAGTTACGTGGTCTTTTATAAGTGGCTTTCACAACTCAAATTCTCAACCCTTTTGTATACACACTAGCAATAATGTATGCCCTATTCCCTACAGCAGTTTATTGTTCCAAAAAAAGAAATTCATGTTTATGAATGAATTTTGTAAAGCTTAAAATAATTTGAAATGGACAATGTGCAACATGGGGTTTTCCATTAAAAATATCCCTCTCCTATCTGGTTGATTTTATTTTTCACTAGGCAGCAATGACCCCCACAAGCAGCTCTGATCAGGTCCCCACATTTACTGAACATAACCCAATCTGAACTAAACTGATAACAAGCTATTTCCTCTGGCAGCCATTTGATTAAATTCTTCATGCCAATGATAATTTCATGGCTCAGTGTTCTTTGGAAAACATAGCTGAAAGTTTATACATCAGCTGCAATTCTCAGAATAATAATAACATCATTTGTATAAGGATTTAATGATATCTTGAAGCTTCAGAAATGAATGCTGTGGCCACAACTCTCTTTCTCTCTCTTACTTCACAAGACAAATCCTAGAAGACCAATAAATAGGCCAAGGGATAGAAGAGGTCACTCAGACTGCTGCCTATACTCAATTTTCTTTTAAACAGAGGTCTCTTTCACCTAAGAGAAAATAAAACTTAGTGTTATAGTCTAAACAGAAAGCAACTAAAGGAAAAATGGACCTCCATTTCATTGTTTGGCTAAAAAAAAACAAAATGTTACGTCAGTACACAAATCTTGCTTATTATAGTTCCTCCATGTGAAGTGCTTCAAAAACAATAAGGGTTATGGTCCATATAGAGATGGGATGCCTTGGCGCTGTCTCCTGAGAACATGTGTATCCATCTGGGTTAGCACTCAAGTCAGTAATCATGGGTGAAGGCTCATGGGCTCAAAGAGCAGCAAGAATGTTGACTGTCGGATCCAGGTCCTAAAATCTTCATCAGATAAACGTGGGCATGGCATCCTCCACTGAAAACATACCCGCACCAGTGCGGTTCTTGCATAGGAATGAAGTTCTGCTTCTAATTTGGCCTTATCATTACAAAATTATGAATAAGTACACTTAGAGATACTGTTATTAAAAACGTGGCAATCTAATCTAATGAGTACCCAGGAGTAAGCACCACTGCAAGTGTCTCCGGGTCATGATGACTCAACTGGAGAGCTTTGATGTAATGACATCATCAAACTGTTCATATTTAGTAGAAACCATATTTGAACCCTGAGTCTTGACCTTTTTAATACTTTTCACAAGATATTTAAAACTGATTATAAAGTAGGTTTGTGCTAGATGATTTTGTTCACCTAGTGTGGTGCAAGTTAGCATTCTGAGAACATGTAAACTAGTGTGGGCTGAGCTCTGACTGTCAACTGTGCTAAATGCAGTATTTTTTTTCTACTTTCAATGTTTTCAACTTACAAGGGACTCTGCAACATCATTGCGAGTTTAGAAATATCTGTGTGAGGTAAGAAATCAAAAACCCTGATGAAGGCCTTAAAGGGTCTTTGGTCAACAGAGAATTCTAAATGTAAGAGTTGAAAATAATAGGTTTTGAGTAGAAATCAATAAAATCTTTTATTACTTTGATTAAAGATTTTTTATCTTCACAACTTTCTCTTCTTTGAAATTTCAAAACTAATTCCTTAACTCTATCAGTTTTCTCATAACGACATTATAAAATACTAACATTGTGCATACTTTTCCTTAGAAACTTTTCTAAATCAATAATAAAAATTGGTTGCTGCTTAACTATGCTGAATTAAGCATTCTAATTTCTGTTTATCCATTGCTTCATTAGGATTGTGCTATATAAAACTGTAACCCCTCATGACATTCAACCATAAACAACCCAGCTGCTGAGGATGGAATTGAAGAACAATTGACTACTTGGCTTTTTTTGGGTCCTGGCTTGCTGGCCAGCTTCAGCCACATGCCTTTAATCCCAACACTTGGCAGACAGAGGCAGGCGGATCTGTGAGTTCAAGACTAGCCTGGTGTGCAATGGAAGAACTAGGACAGTCAGCGCTGCACACAGAGAAACCCTGTCTTGAAAAAAACACAAGAGGGGCGCGCCTGTGTTAGGAATATTGTTCCAGGCTGCTCTAAGAGCATCTTAGCTACAAAAGCAGAATTTCAAGAGGGGAGCACAGTAGGGTAAGTAACACTCAAGCGTTACTTGGCTCAGATTCACCTAACACCCATAGCCAGATCTCCCTGTGAGGCCCTAATTTACTTACTAGTTCTGAGATAAAGACCATGACAACATGGGCCTTGGTGAGGAAATGCTTTATCTGGCTTACAGGTTATAGGGAGGAGTGTGGAGCCGAGACCACAGAGGAACACTGCTTACGGGCTTGCTCCCATAGCTTGCTCAGCCTGATTTTTTATACCACTCAGGACCACCTGCCCAAAGATAGTACCACACACAATGTCATTAACCAAGAAAATGCCCAGAGGCTTGTCTAGAGGCAATCTGATGGAGACGCTTCTCAGTTGAGGTTTCCTCTTCCCACATAACCCTAGCTTGTGTCAAATTGATAAAAAAACAAACAAACAAACAAACAAACAAAAAAAAATTTTAAATACTTAAGAGGTGATTAAAGACTATGTTATGAAAAATTACACCAAAAGTTGCTACATGTATATACTTGGCAAAGATGTTACAAAAATTATGTTGATTTGCTTTGTAATATTAAATGTCTTTTAAAATATGTAGAATTTGTAATTTCTAATCTAACTAAATTTTAATTATACCTATATCTACAATTGTATTTTCTTTTTTATTATAATTTATTCACTTTGTATCCCAGCTGTAGCCCCCTTCCTCGTCCCCGCCCAATCCCACTCTCCCTTCCCCTTCTCCTCCCATGACCCTTCCCCAGTCCACCGATAGGAAAGGTCCTCCTCCCCTTCCATCTGACCCTAGCCTATCAGGACTCATCAGGAATGGCTGAATTGTCTTCCTCCGTGGCCTGGTAAAGCTGCTCCCCACTCAGGGGGAGGTGATCAAAGAGCCAGCCACTGAGTTCATGTCAGAGACAGTCCCTGTTCCCATTACTAGGGAACCTACTTGAGACTGAGCTGCCATGGGCTACTTCTGTGTGTGCAGGTGTTCTAGGTTATCTCCATGCATGGTCCTTGATTGGAGTATCAGTCTCAGAAAACACCCCTGAGCCCAGATATTTTTTTCTTTTTTGCTGTTTCTCTCCTTGTGGAGCTCTGTTCCCTCCAGGTCTTTCTATCTTCCCCTTCTTTCATAAGATTCCCTGCACTCTGCCCAAAGTTTGACTATGAGTTTCAGCATCTGCTTTGATACCCTGCAGGGTAGAGTCTTTCACATTTACACAATGGAATACTACTCAGCAATTAAAAACAAGGAAATAATGAAATTTGCAGGCAAATGGTGGGAACTAGAAAAGATCATTCTGAGTGAGGTAACCCAGAAGCAGAAAGATACACATGGTATATACTCACTTGTAAGTGGATATTAGCCATATAATATAGGATAAACATACTAAATCTGTATTCTCCTTACTTAAGAAAGAAATCACATCTTACTGGGAATCTCAACACAGCAAAGCAAGAGTTCATTCTGCCTGGCACTATACAGTAGTCATCGGGGTTAAAAGAATCTGGTCCTAAAGCGTGTAGTTCATGAAACCTGGCTAAAGATGCTGGACAAAACTTACCACAATACTGAGATTTCCTCCTGCCTTATTCCCCTTCTGCATCAGGTTAAAGGTGCATTTCTCAGGGTCAGATATTTGAGAACATGATCTATCTTCTAGAGTCAGATGCTCAGAGTTGAAGCAATGTATCCATCTAAATTAAAAGCTGGTCACATTTCTGTCTAACTTGGAAAGCTATTTTCTGCAGTGTCTCGCAAAGCTGCTTGTAGCATTTGAAACTCGTGATCACATCTGACATCATTTGACTGCTCACCTCGAGCCAGGTACTGCAGTAAGTAATTTACATGTGTAATTTTAATTGATCTTCAAAACTCATGCAGGAGGTAGCCGTGCAGCATTCCGGGAGACTAATTATCATAAGCGGTGTCATACGCATATTAAGTGCTAGTAGCTGATTTCTGACTCCGAGTGTGGAGCTTAACCCATGGGATTATATTTCCTTCTGCATTTTGCAAAGAAAGAAATGCTGCAATGTTAGGCAGGTGCCTGGCATCTGAGAATTTACTGAGAACTCCCTTTGAGAGTACTATTGTGAGAAAGCCTAATTTGTTGGCTTTACAGTGAATAAACATGTCCACTTCCAGTGTCTACCACTCTTGAACAGTTCACCTTCCTGTAGCACTGTACATGATCTCCTTTGACATGAGAAAGAGCAAGTCTCAAGAGCACGAGTGGCTCCTTTGCATTGGACAGCTGTTTTGATGAACTGTGTATGATTATATGGAAAGACACATGGGTCACATTTTACTATAAATCCTATATGTTCATCTTCCAGGAACTACCAGCTCTCAAAACAACTTGCCCAGTGGAACAGTTTCCCATCACTTCTGAGAAGTGACCACTGGACAGGATGAACCCTTGTGAGCCCTCCCTCAACCCTACTAAAGTACATCCTTCAACTCCACTACAGATGATACAGATACAGATACAGATACAGATACAGATACAGATACAGATACAGATACAGATAGATACACTCATGCCCACCGAAGTCAACAATTCCTGCCCAGCCCATCTTCAGGATGGTCTAAATCTGCCATCTCCTGATTTAGCACTTGTGAAACATATACACACACGTATGGGCACACATGCACAAAATTAACCTACCAAGTGTGCATAAATGTTACAAACAGGCTTCAGAATCATGTATGATGTGGGGCTGAAGAGATGGCTTAGTAGGTAAGAAGGCTCCGGAAGACCAGAGTTCAGTTGCTAGCACTATCCTCAGGCAGTCCACATTTGCCTAATCTCATGGAATCCACCATCTGCTTCAAGCCTCCAGGGAGTACCCACACAAATGTACACACACACACACACACACACATATACAGATCACATACATGTAAATAATAAAAATCATTTTTAAGTACATGTAGCATAACTTCTGATGTTCCTACAGCCACTTGGCAAAACGTTAGAATCATGGTAAGAAATGACTGTAGCTTTGGTATTTTAAGCTAATGCTTAGAAAGAATATACACTAACTTTTTCAACATTGTGTGTATCATCTCTCTGGTAGTAGTTAGTTATCAAAGTGTTTGTCTCCTTCATGCAGTGAGTTACACCGAGGCGACTGAAGGGTATTCGGAAGGAAGCAAGCGTGATCTGTGTGTATCTCAGAAGTAGTCACTATAAAAAAAACAATAAACATTAATAAACAATATGAATAAATATTAAATAAACAACAAAATATAACATTTGTCATTCCTCATTTAAGACAGTTAGCAGAAAAAAATGAACAGCAGGGTGAAAAAGTGAGCTGCTGAGTCAGTTGGTTGGGTTCTGGAGTGTGGGTGTCCTGATTGGGTTGTTTGTTTGTTTTTGTTTTCCAACTTGTTACAAACTAGAACAACTATTGATAAAATGGCTCCATAAGATTTGTCCGTAAGCAACCCTGTGGGTACATTTTGTTAATTGGTGATTGATCAGGGCCTCTTAGCTGATAAGAAAGCAAACTGAGCAAGCCAGTTAGCAGTACTCCTCTATGGCTTTTGCTTGGATCCCACCTCCAGGTCCCTGTCTTGAGTTTCTGATCTGCTTTCCTTCAGCAATGGACTCTGATGGGGAACTGTAAGCTGAAATATATATGTCTTTCTTTCCCAAGTTGTTTTAGGTCTGATGCTTCATCTCAGCGATAGAAATCCTAAGACAGCAGGGAAAGATGTTGGCTCCACAGACTGAGAAAAGGTGTGTGATGCCACTGGATATACATAAATGGGAAAATAAGAGCCACCATCACCATAAACCAGGCCCTGAGGGAGGACTGGCATGGAGAGAGTGGCCATGGCAGCTCTCCCCTTAGAGTAGTTCTAAGCAACAGCTTTGCTGATGTGATCCTTTCCTAATTTATTTTCTCTAGTGTTTTTCAAAGCATAAATGTGGGCATATCACTCTGTGGCCTCACTTCCTTTAGTGGTCTCTGTTCTCACATCTCAGTCTTAGTATACCTCTCCATGCTATTGCTAAGACAAAAATAAAAATAAATAAAAACTTGGAGCCAGTCAATCAAATACAGAAAAACACTCATATGAAACTGCTTCCTCTAGCCTACCCGCCATCTTGATCTACACACAACCCATACCCACAATCCCATTCCTCTCTCCTAATCTTCCCTCCAGTCTGAAGTCAGATCACATACATAATTTGCAGAAATTTCAGGAAAGCCAGCACTGCTCAAGAGGTTTAGAAATCTTTTCTCATTTATTACAGCTTTCATCACCCATATGAAATTGTCAGTGTCTCTGCCTTGCTCAAGGTAGTGTGACTCAAGTGCCCAACACAGAAGGGAAACCAAATATTTGTTAAAGTGAGGAGCACCAGATAAAAAGGGGGATAATTAAAGGCTGCTATCATTATATTGGGTCTTGTGAATGTAGCCAGAAGGATCACTATTTGCCGTTCTTCATGCTTAGTCACCTGTTGTTTAAATGTTGCAGTGTAGGGACAAAATGTCTCTGATATTTAAAGGTGAAGGAACTGTCCAAAGTCACAGTGAGTCATAGCAAGATACTAATGATTGCCGGAAATGGCATCTCCTGGTCCTGTCAAGCCTGCTACCAATTATAATCAGCTGTGTCATCTCTAGATGATATCTCCAGACTTTTGCTCTTAGTCATCAGCCTGAAGCTGAGACTGGGACTACTCAGTATGGAAACAAATCATTTGAAAGTGATACCTTTTTGGCTGATCTCAAACACAAAACTTAGACACTATGTGTGCATGCATGTTTGAGTGTTTGTGAAAAATAGAGCTGTGTACTGTTTCATGCACAGGAAAATAAACATATCTTTCCTGATAATGTCAGCAAAAAAGAAATTCACCGTGTTGGATCTTGGGTAGGGTGATACACTATCATTTTCTACTGTTGTATAGTAAGCCACACCCTCCCTGAAAACAAAACAAAACAAAAAAATAGGTGTTTTATTCACCTGTTTGACCAAGAAGACCTCTGTTTGATCCACTGAAGGGAAGACTTCAAGTTTGAGGCTGAATTATCTGAAATCCACATATATCACCCAAATGAACAGTTATACAGCCAACGAAGCTTTTGTGCATCCTCTGCGCGTGATAACTTGGCTTTCCTCATAAACTAGTAGCTATTTTGGGGGTGTATGCAAAAATGAATGAACCAACCATGTCTGAGTAGGTTTGAAGCCTCCTCCGCAGGAGGGAATACATGCCTGGCACTGTCAACTGGTGTGGGGGAACCATTTTCCTCAGTGGTGTAGCCCCTGGTAAGTTGCCCAACTCCAGTAAATAATCCTCTAACTATGCATGTAACACTACTAGTTAAATTCAGTCACGAGCAAAACAAAACAAGACAGTGAAGCGGAGGGAGACTCATGTTATGGAGAACAGGAGTGAGATGGGTTGAGAGATGGTAACTGGGTGATAAAAATGCCCAAAATGCATTACAAGCATCTATATAATTGTCAATGAAAACAAATAAAACTGGTAATTTTTAAGACAAAACCAATTTTAGAAGCCTGTCATTGTTTCATGCTGTCAGAAGTGCCCAGCAGGCTCTGTAGAGGACAGCTGGGTTTTCACTTCTGTGCTGACTCTTGGTCAAGTGCAATGCATTCTTTTAATTGACTCACAGGAGGAAAATCCAGCTTTCATGAATATGATTCAGAAAAGAAAGATGTTTTAACAGCCCTTGCTGAAAATGTATTCTTTTTTGATGTTGCATTAGAAGTATGTGGCCAAGTAGTTTCTTGAAGGTTATTTTCAAAACAGATTCTGAAGCCACATCAATAAAGTCTTAACATCTTTATTATTCATTTTTACCAGGGCTTCACTATTCTGTAACAGATTTTACCCAAGCACAATTTAGTCATGTGGAGAACACTGATTTAAAAGGGATGTAGAGCTCCTAAACATTACTGCTTTCTCAGATAATGCTAGTCTCTAATTTGTTAATTTTACCACAACTCTTTAATTAATTAATTAATTTTACATCCCGACCTAAGCTTCCCTTCCCTCCTTTCCTACAAGTTGCTCCATCTTGCCCCACCTCCCCGCTATCTTCCTGTCCTCCTTTTCTCCTCAGGAAAAAGGGAGGCCTTCTGTGGAGATCAACTTGCCTTGGTATATCAAGTTGTGGTAGGACTAGGTTCTCCTATTGTAGCTAGGCAAGGAAGCCCAGTTAGGAGTAAGGGATCCAGCCAGAGTCAGATACAGCTCTGGCTCCTGCTGTTAGGAGTCCCACATGATGACCAAGCTTCACCACTGTTACATATGTGTAGAGGGCCTAGGTCAGTCCCAAGTGTGATCTCTGTTTGGTGGTTCTGTCTCTATGGATCCTTATGGGCCCAAGTTAGTTGGTTCTGCATGTATGTTTTCTTGCGGTGTTCTTGACCTCTCTGGCTCCTTCAATCCTTCGTCCCCTCTTCCATAAAATTCCCCAAGCTCTACCTAATGTTTGGCTGTATGTCTCTGCATCTGCTTCCATCAGTTGCTGTGTGAAGTCTCTCAGATGATAAGTATAGCAGAATATCATTAACAGTGTCGGGGTGGGCTCTCTCTCACGGCATAGGTCTTAAGCTGGGCCAGTCATTGGTTGACCATTCCTTCCATTTCTGCTTTATCTTTACACTTTTACATCTTATTGGCAGAAGAAATTGATTACCAGAACTCTTAACAACAACAAAAAAGTGGTACAGAACTGGAAAGCTGTCAGGTGTGTGTGTGTGTGTGTGTAGCATATGTTGCAGACTATTTTTTAAACACTGAAATAAAAAATTGTTTTCCTTGATAAGATGAGCTAACTTCCTTTCGTTTCAAAGAAATAAATCTGCCTAATACCTATGTCTGACTAACCATAACTCTCCTCTCATTTCTTTCAAATAAAATTGTTCTATGATACTTGGAGACATAGGTTAATATTCTGTGTGATGCAAATGAAGATATGTTTAAAGACTATCTGCAGAATTCCAAATACAGTGCTGTCTTCAGAATGTGTACTGTGACTGGGCTCTCTCAAATCCGTGGTCTCTCTTTATTAATTATTGTTATATCCATATATGTATGTGTACATACTTATATTTACAGTGCACCCTGCTCACCTATATAGTCAATCATGTATGTTTCAGAGCTAACCTTTGGTATCAGATAGCCAGTTGCTGTGGTCAGTGTTGCTGTCTTAATTCTGTGGCATCTTGACCATCACTGCTATGTCAGAATCGACACAGATTGTCTTGGAAAGTGCCAGGGATGTTTGGGCAGAACCCAATCATTTCTAAAGTGAGTTTTTAAATATCAATTCTGCTCATTGTCATTGAAGATTGCTTATTGGGCATAAGCTAATGATAGCCTATAAACATTAAGATTTTCTTTCCTATTTTGCTTCTGTATCAAATGTTGACAATGTCCACATTTTATATACATATTTTGTTATAATTATTATCATACATTTATTATGTTAAGAATATTCACACACTGTCTAACCTGTCATCCATTGGAGAACAATTTAACTGAGTCAAGGTCTAACTTGTTGCCAGTGAAGTATCATTCAATATTTGTGGCTGTTTCACTTGAGCACAAGTTCCTAATTTTCTAGTATAAATACCCAAGGACTGGGTTGCTCAGTCATAAGATCATCCCATGTTTAGATTTTTCATTGTATTTTATTTATTTGCATTGTGTGTGTGTGCACGCACACACATGCGTATGTGGGTGAGGGGGACGTATGTGTGCCAAAGCATGTGTGTGGAGGTCGGGGACCACTGGGGGAGTCCACTCTCTGCTTCTGCCATGTGAGCCACGGGGAACAAACTTGCCAGGCTTGGCAGCAAGCTAATCCATCCACTGAACCGTCTCACAGACACTGCCTGCCTGTTCAGTGTTTGCTCTGATTTGACTTGTACTCTTAAACATGCCCACTCTGGCCATTGTGGGTATTTGGTTAAATCGGTCCACGTGCACTCACATTATTAAGTGCTCGTCCTTACTATCTGTCTCCAGAATTTCAGTCATGGAAGGTGTAGCCCCGCCACCCCTGCAACGCCTCTTTCGTTTTCAGTCCCTATCAACTTGGTGTGCTCTAGGAACTGTATATCAGAGTCAGTCAAGCCCAGGGATGCAGCTAAGAAGGATAGCATTTTCCTAACATGTGTGAGGCCCTGCGTTTGACTCCCAGTATGAAAGACAGATGGGAGTGGAAAATGGGTGGGAGGGAGGCAAGAAGGGAGTGTGAGACTGACAAGGGGAGAAGGGGGTAGCCTATCGTGTTTCTTCCTTTGCACTTAGATCCATTCATTCAGCACATTTAAGGTTAATTTGAAGCATAAACAGGATCCCATCCTTCCCTAATGTTGAGCAAATACCCCTCCACACACACTGCAAGAGCACATCACACTTGTTCGTTATTGGGGAGCTGGGTTGCTCCCCCTTTTGCTTGTGGATATAACACCATGAATATAGCTCACAACAATCTGTTGGAGCCACTACTTTCACTTCTGTGTGGCATGTACTCTACTCAGGAACGAAATTTGTTTATCACATGATAATCAGATGGCAGTTCTACAGTTTGTTTTTACAGGAAACACCAGCAATACAAAAAAAAAAAAAAAAAAAAAAAAAAAACCAATTTCTCCATGTTGTCTCCTACATTTGCTTTCTAAAGGATTTTTTTTAAATGGCCACTCCAGAGAGTGCAGTTCAAACACAATGTTGTGAGACACGGTCAGCCTGCTTCCTAGAGAACCTGTGTAGCTCTGTGCATCCCAGAGCTGTAGACACACGATGCCATTCTCTGCATCTTCTTCATCATCCAGTGCTGTCATGTGCATATTTCCACCTGTGAGTCCCCAAACTCCCTCTTGTCAATTTCCTAATTTTCCCTTTTAAAAAGTGCTTCGGGGGGGGGGGGGCAGTTCTAGGAACTCTTATGTTGTACGTACACATTTCTTTTTAGAATGTTGTATAATTATACATTTAAATTTAATCCCATAATTTCTTTTACATTAAGTTCTGCCCACATTGTGGGATACAGTTTGAGGCTTGGGGTTTGGCAAGCAGCTTGCCGCCTATTTCTCTGCCAGTGTTGAAGGCTCCTTCTGGCCTTGAACTATTATCTCGTTTGTCAAAATTGGCTGTGCAGTTTTGTGACTATTTCTAGAGTCTTTATTCCATAATGTAAGCGGGTGTCATGTGACTAGTGGAAGGCCTGACCTTCTCCAAGCCTGAGGTGCTTCTCTGGTAGACTGGATTTGGATTTAATCTACTAACCAGCTTCTCTCAGCCTTCTGGAGCATGACTTTTGGACTTGATCCACAAACCCCCCTATGTCTTCAGCCTGTGAGGTACCTTTCACAAAACTGCACAGCCAACCTCACCATGGTGTGGTTAGTAATCCTGTAAATAAAGCTGTAGTTTATACTGGCATGTGTATGAGGTGAGGCTATGGCAGCACTTTTTTCTTCCAGGCATTATACTAACTCATAAAAGTTGCTCTTCTCTTGCAGAGAGATACAGTATAAGGCCCCTTTAAAAAGAATCAGAAGACAATGTTAGGGCTCTCAGGTTCATGTCCGTGCTTCCCACTGTGATGGTAACAACACAGTCTCTTTTATGGGCTTGTGAACCGATCTCATTCCACACATTACGCACTTGCAATTTATATTAAAATATTGCTATCAATTCCAGATCATTATTTCAAATAATGTTTCTATAAAAACATCCCTTTCTATCAGTTGGAAAAATTACTTTGTTCAAATAATGGAACAAATATCAAATATATTTGTGACCTGAATGAAAACATTTACCTTGTTAGGGGGAAAATGCAGTTGAGTTCATTTGTTTCACGGTTGCAGGCCAATGAGATGGCTCAACAACTACAGCCCTTGCTGAGGAACCTGAAGTCCTGAGTGTGACCCCATGGACCCCACATGGTGGAAAGAGAGAGCCGAGTCCCTAATTGTCCACATGTGTGCCCTTCCCCATCACAAAAATTAGAAAAGGAAAAAGGAAAACCTTGAACACACATGAATGTGCCTTTTCAATTACAGTGTTAATGCATCCTCTCTTTTATGCTTTAAAGAATGCGTAATTTTCTCTCCTGCTATCATGACTTAAAGTCATCCTGACACATAGAAAATCAAAGTCACTCAGTACCAAAACTGTTCTTGTAATTCAGAGAGAGGAATAATTTGCAAGCACCACACAAATAGATTTTAATAAACATGATATAAACCCCTGCAACAAAAATGTTGAATGATGCTATTAAGGAAGAAACTGAAGTTCAGAAGGGTTAATTTATTTTTTACAAGAAAACCTTTATAGGTTTTCGGCGATCACGCGGAGAAAGCAGCAGTGTTCACTGTAAACACAGCCTGATTCTGAGTCCCCACAAACTCAGCTTGCTGAAACATCATGTCGCAGAGATGGAACTTGAGCATCAGTCTTAGTAAGCTTTGCTTTGTGCACTTCCCTCCCCTTGGAGAGTGGGCGGCCCCGTGAACACGCTGTGACACCACTCCTAGGATTACCTTTCATTAAATGTGCACAAGTTAATGTCCCCATGTCACTAAAATGAATGAAAATTACTGGCTTCTGCAGTGCTGAGGGAGAGACAGAATATGGGTTTTACCTCCAAGAAGCCCCAATGCTTCACAATGAAGAGACAAAAAGCTACTTGTAGGAGAAAGAAAAAAAACTACCATTTTGAAATATGCATAACAGAATGCTTTCTAAGAAGTTCAGCTCCCCACAGGAAAATCCATCACCAGAACCTTACTGCACTTAGGAAGTAGGTCATGGACCAGCTCCATGACACATCTCAGCCCACAACACAAACACACCGAAAGGTTGACATACAACCATAAACTCACAAAACTCACATCCTTCTCAGCACCTCCCACACAAAGGCTGAAGGCTTTGACTCTTTCAAAGGCAACCGGTGGTGGGAAACAAGGACACTGTGGCACCTTCCATCCACTGAATCTACAATTGCAGAAGCACCAAGCAGAGCCCAAACTCTGGCTAATTTAACATGACACCACGTGGCCAAGACTGTCAGCTCACTTCCTATGTCTTGATGTACCACGCTGGTCTTCGGTAATGGGTAGAAGCATTCTGAAAACCAAGGAGGAACACAGTCTGCTGAGGAAAAGCACTCCCCATAACCAGATGAGAAATGACACGGGTGTCAGATTGCTGTCTGGTTCTAGGAGAAAACTAGACAGCATGCAGAAAGAGAGTTCAACTAAGGGAAGTGGAGAGACAAAAAACCATGAGAAGATCCAAAAGGGAATCAACTAGTTTGGCAATATGCTTGTCAAAAGTTCTCAAACTAACTCTGTACACTAAATACTCAGAGGAAACGTCAGAAATATGTGCAATTAAAAAATTGTCAGAAATTCCAAAACTAAGAATAAACCAGGCACCATGTAAACGCCTCATAATCTACTGCTGTCAGACTCTTCCCAGACAATTCTGACAGCTGTGTCGCCAGTACTCTTACAGTGGGACATGAAAAGCAACCAGAGAGGAATTAATCTCAAATCGTATTACTTGTAAGCCTATCTCTTTAAACACGGCCTTAGGGTCCCGTCTCCCTGCGGAAATGACAGGACTCAGAAGGAAATGAGCATATGAAGGGATTGAGAGTCTGGTTGCTGGTGCAGGAGAAGGGAATGTGAGAAGATGTCGTTCAAGGGTAAGGGTGTTCAGTTTTATACGCTAGAATAACAGAAAGTTTGTATTGTGTGGATTTCGCCACTGGAAAATAGAACAGGAGAAACTATTTCAGAAAAATGTTTGAACCAGCATAGTATGTAACCAGCAGAAGGCAGAAATCTCCCCACACTATCAAAAGTTTCAGAGCACAGAAAACTTAATATCCCACGAACCAGCTTCTGACTAAGGATGTTTAGTGCTTTAAAAACATCCATGTTTATCTCAGGCCTATTTGCCTTCTGGTTCATGGTCAACTCTACTCATCTTCTTTCTTATTTGTGATGCCCATTGCTCATCATCTCCAACACCCCCCATTCCAAAACAGCCAAGTCTTTCAAGACCCAAATTGTTTTCTTTAACTTGTGAATTTTATCTGAATCCTTTTCTCTCTGTTTCATAACACAGATTTCAATTTCAGGGCAAGCATTTTTGTTCAATTCCCAGTGTTTTAGCCAAAAGAAATTTTATGCTTTACTTTTTAAAATCTCCACTCAAAGAGGTACCTATTTTTTTATTATGCTACTAGGACAAAATAACTGCTATATTTTAATAGACATTTAAATTAAACATGTAAATTAAGAAATTTCCACATCAGTGAAATTTAAAGGAATATTTGTTGGAGTGGCAAGGGCATAACATCTATTAATTTCCACCATTTTGATAAAATGATATTAATATCCTGAATCTATAATGATCTGCCCATATTAAATATCCCCAATAATCCAAACAATAAATCAAAATAGAATAGATGTTTGTTGAAGGAAGAACTACAGATACCTAGCCAATGAACATCTGGAAACACACTTGGCACTTTCCTAGGACAGCCACAATTGTAAATATTCACTCTAAACAGTTTAGGCTCAGCTCTGCAATACTTGGGAATTTTTTAATGTTCAAATTGAGAGGGTAATAACTGCTGAGTTACATGTTTTTTGCTATCATGTTTGGAGTAGAAGAAGTTATGCAGATGTGGCCAACAAATCAAGGTAACCGAAGTCAGTGATTCAGATTCATTTTAATGTTTGGTGTTTAATGAACCACTGCTTTGCAACAGGACTTTGAGGCATGACAGGCAAACAGTTAACAACAAAATCCAAACAATCCTTTCCCAAAAACATTAACAGCACCCTTTCTTTGATTTGCTAATTTTTCTGTCATATTGGCATTTTTCTTCCCCTAATACCACACGTTATTTCGCCTTAGTCTTTTTTGCGCATGCTTCACTGATACACACAGTGTGTACTAAACAGCCAGGAGCCTGAGTGGGTTTCTTCCCAGACTTAAAGCTTAAACCACAAAGCAGCCTGAATGTTCTTGGCATTTTGTTTTCAGCTGAGAAAAGTCAAGGCTGGAAACTGGAGGCAGAAGAAACGTTTAAGCTATGCGGCTACGACTAAGCTTTGACTACTAGAGGCTGGAGGGGAAATCACCCTGCGTTCTGACGCTTGAGACATGTGGCAGTTAGATGACCAAATAGGTTTGAAGGAAGAAATCTGGGCAGACAAATCTATTCAGCATTTTCACCCACATCTTGGGGCAGCCTTGGAACAGCAAAATTTCACAGGGAAAGTCCAGTCATACCCTCATCAACATATTACACTTAGATATTACACATTCATCCCGCTGGAGTTTATCTCCGATTTTTAAACCATTTGTTCTACACATACAATATTAGATATTGACCCTGTCAATACATGGAGTCCCTCAGACTACTGAGTAGAGAAACCAGATATATGTATGAGGAAAAAAGTTACACAGAGTCAAGACAAGACTCAGAGCAGGAAGAGGAGAGGGAGGGTGGAGACACAAGCAGGACAATTCTTCAAAATGCAAGACTGCTTTAGACTGCAAATGTTTTTCTAATTGCATCTCATTTCGTTTCCATGGTGGCTTCATGAAGTAGTGCAGCTATCAACTTCAGTTTGCATGGGAACAGAGACTAAAAAAAAGAGGCAAGAGAGCTGTCACCACAGAAATGGTCACTCGGGCTACAAGAAGCTCCAGTCCACGTACTGTTGACCTATGCTTATGCTTGGCTGTTTCTCCATCTTCTGGACTTACTGACTTTGGTACAGGCTTCCTTTGCAAAGGAAAGGGGCAGAACTTCAACAGCCATGTGTGATGCACAACCATTAAGTTACTATTCTAGGAAGAAGGCACATTGTTAATGGTTTCATCCAATTTAACAATGTGTAGAAAATCGTATCACATTAACCACACAGATGAAAATTGCTATCGAAAAACTCTGATTTTTATGCAAGATATTTAAAACTCCACATTAGGGCAGGGGTGAGGGCTGCTCTTCCAGAGGACGTGGGTTTGATTCCCAGTATCCATGTAGCAGTTCACAACCATCTATAACTCCAGTTCCAGGGGACTGGATGCCTTGTGCTGGCCTCTGTGGGCAGCCAGGCATGCATGTGATAAACAGACACACAAACAGGTCAACCACCTACACACATGAAATAAAAAAACAAAGCAACACTCCACCTAGTAACCAACCATAAGGGTGGTTCAATAACTTTCCAAAATTGTATTTCATATGTATCTTCAATGAAAAATATTCTCATTATCACTAGTTGGTATGGTTGTTGTAATCATTTCGGCTTCTTGAGACAAAGTCTCTTGTAGCCCAGGTTGTCCTCAAACTCATTATGCAGTTGAGGATGACCTTAAACTCCCGATTCCCCTGCCTCCGCCTTTCAAGCGCTTGTCAACATTTTTAATATGAATGCTGTCTGACTTTTTCACAAAATAATTTTCTTTTGATTACAGTATGACAGGTGCTGATTTTGAAGACACTGTTACAGTTAATGTCCACATCTATGGCAGAGTTCTCAGAAATCCATAGCTAAAGAGGGAAAGACGCCACTTGAGATTTTTTCTTCCTCTTCTCTGGCTGTTCACACCACTTCACATCGACACAGCTGTCCCCAAATGCTTCTCCTTTGATCTCTCCAGGATTCTCTCCCCCAGCTAACTTTGCTCTCCTCTGCAGCACCATAGCCCCTGAACTCCCATGCCTCCGTGCTGGAGAAAGCGTTTCTTTTACTGTGCAATAGCAAACCGCAGACACAAAATTTTTTTTGAAGTTCTCATTCATGAGTGCATAAACAATGGGATTACAGATGGAATTGAAAAATCCAATTATTTGCACTATAGCAAAAATCATCTTGATTGTGACTTCATCATATTCTTTTTCAAAATTACCTGAAATAAAGTAATACTTTAGAATGCTTACTGACTTTATCAAGAAATAACTGTAAAATTCTATCATGTGTATTTACAAAGATTTTCACTTATGCAAGTGGGTAGAGATATGAAACATTCTCATGTCTACTTAGAACACTGCATCTGGTGTCTGAATACAAGCACCTTTGTAATATGTGTTCATTTGCCCACACATTGGCTGGTGCATGGTATATACTGTAGGGCTCAAAAACTTTCATCTCAGTGACACCAAGGTTCATATACCCTAGAGGCACAGTTATCCTTCAAATGCTCTCTTGCCTTCCAGAAACAATCGTGTTGAGTCCCAGAGAACACATGAAGGGTAACTGTTTCTGGGCATCTGACTGGAATCCTAGGTACATTAAACTCACCAAGGGCAAGCCAAGCTTCCAAACAGAGAAGACTCTCAAGGCGTCTCCCCATGCTAGACAGCTTAGGGAGAGGAGGGGCGATGTAGGAGAAACCTGCAGAGCTTTTTATAGCTTTTGCAATTATAGGTGACTAGTCCTAGTTGTGCAGTCACCTACCACACCATGGTGTTCTTTAACATGCAAAAGCAGTGTTAAGTATCTGATATTTGACTCTCCAAGCAACCAGTGAGAAAGCGATGATTTCATGTGTCTTATCATAGAAAATGAACTGGTTGAGAGAGAGAGGCACTCACTGTATTCAATCATCATGTGAACGATGTGGAAAGGTGCCCAGCACACAGCAAAGAGAGCCACCACTGTCACCATCATGATCACAGCTCGTTTCTTCTTCCTGCAAGAAAGCATTGCATTGGTTAACTTTGCCTCGGCAGATGGGTTAGGTCGATAACAAATGCTTTACAGTGTGAGCCTACTTCACCCTTTTCAGGTGAGGGTGGAGTTCCTGAAGCCGTTTGTGGGCAGACAGCAGCTTTCCCTTGTCTTTACAGCCCCCACCCCTTACACATTCCAGTGATAAGTGCTCAGTCTGGGTCTGGAACTCCACTAAACTACAGATATAAAGTATGTCTTTCATGTTCTCAACAAGCTGGTGGACAGAGGCAGAAACTGGAGGCGAGAGAAGCTGAATTCACAGTAGGGTGGCTAGTAAATGATGCCCTCTGGGTTTAGGAGTGTCTCTTCAGTGACACAGATTTCATTCACTCAGCATGTGTTTAAAGCAGTCCAGACCTTTAATAGCTAAATATCAGTATCTATAAAATATGGTGAGCCTTAAGGATAGAATTAAAACTTTAATACAGTCAGCCAGGGATTCTAGTTGATTTTATTCATTCCTCAAAAACTAAATTTACATCTGCTCAGACCTACACACTTGCTTGGGGCTTTCAGTTCAAACTTACAGACTCATTGGTTGTTATTTCAGGCCTGGTAACCCTTTTTCTGGAAAGTGGTCTCTGCTGAGGAAAGTTTTCTTTATACAAACTGGGCACTAGAGGTCACTGCACACTTGAAGAATTAATAAAATCCCATTAACTCATTAATCTAGGCAAGATGCTGCTTATTTGTTTTAACAGTTATTCGACATAAATTATGTCACAGGAGCTCCAAATGCAGCAGGAAAGTGTGTGTTGAAGTTGACAGGAATAAATAAAATGAGCACTGCCTCTGTTTATATTTATAACCACTGAAAACATGTAGCTTTCTGGGGTTCCGTAGGATTTTCATGCCATCCCAGTATTTTAAGAGCATTCTCAAACGGTAGGGACTAAGGGCCCGTGCAGATGGGTGGCCTTGCTCATGGGGGAAACTTGGGCTCCTCTGAGGCAAAGTGTCCTGCATATTCCTAATGCTGCTGGCAGTGAGGGAGGAGGAAGCCAGAGAGTCCTGACACCAGCCCACAGCGTCATGGTTTCAAGCCCATGCTCTCAAACTGATTTAGAAATGATGCGTGGGCAGCTGTCTCTTCCAGCACAACTAATAAAACATATTTTGAACACTTGGCAAATACTTTAATGAACAGACCTGGCTATTTTGAACATTTCTTTTCCATGAATAGTTCGGAGCACTGAGCCATCTCCTACTCTTTTCTTGATCCAGAGCTCATAACCGATTTTACCATAGAGGACAAGCAGCAGCAAGAGAGGCAGCAGGAAGAGGCTGACAAGGATGAAGGTGGTGTAGATTTTCTGATGCATGGGGCTGCTCCACTCTTCCAAGCAGCAGATGTGTTCTTTTTCATATAGGAAGTCATACTTAATCTTTAAAGTAAGAACAATCCAGTTACAAACTCCAGAAATCAGCACCCAAAGGGCATTCCATCTTTAAGACCTCTCACACAGCTGCTGATAAATTTTCAAACTTGAAACTGCCTTTAGAGCTATTTTGTGGTAAATTGTAGGTTTTCCCTGAACCATTAAGGCTTTGATTTTTGTGCTTTATGATTTTAAATGAATGCAGGACTACATCAGATACGTTCACTTTTTATCTTTCTCAACATTTATTTCCAATGGCCATGACTTTCAGTTGGCTGAGAGTACACACAGAAAGGCATTGTACATCATTTGCTAGGTGGTTTAATATTAATTCAGCTGATGCATTTGCCTCCTCAATTTCTGATGAAATAGATTTGGCAAGGATCAATCTTCTTCAAAGTAAGGGAAACCTAGCCACATTTGTACTGCAAACTCATGTCAGAACCACCAGATTGTAAAGATCATGGAAAGGCAGCTGGTAGCTTTTAAATACTGAAGTGAATGAGATGCTGCATTTTAAACTATTGCAAATCTACAGGCATTTTGATTGCATTCGTTTAATAAGTTACTATTCTGAGTAACTCACCTTCCGAGTTCCAAATTCACTGATCGCAACAGTGACAGATAGCATCAAATGCTAAAAGTCTCCTTTCAGAGGCAAAGTAAACATTTAAGATCTATGGTAACAATAAGGAGAGGACTTATTGAAGCTCAGTCACTGCAGAGTTCCAAATGGTACGTTTCTGCTTATAGTCCTAGCAAATTTAATCACCCATCTTTAACATCAGTTCAAAAGTTAAGACAATTTCAGTCGTGGTCCATGTTTTATTGATGTGCACAACTAGGAATGATAATGACCAATAAGCTTAATAAAACAGATGTGGGAATGAAATCATTTCTGACTCCATGTAGGCAGAGCCCACAAGGGTCAGTGACCACAGTGGCCATGCACTGACAGATCCTAAAGCTCAGTGATAAACTGACTCTCCAGATGGCTTCATACTGTGCCAGAGCCCGGCAAAGGCCCTGCAAACACATCTTAAGATGGATTCTTGGCAACTAGTTTCAGATTCTCTTTGCCATTTTTTTATGGCCATAGGGATCAAACTTCCAGCCTTGCACAGATGTAGACAAATGCACTATCAATGACTTGTACCCCTAACTTGGGTTTATTTCTAAGTAAACATTCCTGCAGTCTTCCACTGTTTACAACTGTGGCCTGGGTTGAGCTCCATCTATAGTCCCACTTCTGTCAGCACCTGCTCCAACTCAGACAGCCATATCCCTCATCCAAGCTAAGCCTTGCTGCTGAGTGCAATTCAAATGACTCATGTCACCAAAACCATTCTGACCCAGGCAACATAAATCCACTGGGCAAGACTTCCACTTTTCTCTGTCCTGAGTAAACTTCCATTCAAGAAAACCAGATTTAGGGAAATGTGGCATTTTGATGAGGCCTGAAATGCTGTGAATTCACATTTGTATCCACTGAGGGGAAAAAATAAGAACAATTTTAATTGAATCCTCTCATTTACATCCCTGAAGATTGTGAGTCAGCTCACTCCTGCAAGAGCCCAGATAAAACAGAGCAAGACAGCATCATCATGAATGGCTGGCTTTGATGCTGCCTGTCATCCAAGAACAGGCTCAGGCTCCCACACTCAATTGAGTTCTCTCTAATAGAGTTTCAGAATGAGCATGGTTCTGGGATGCACATTAATATATTTATTTCAAAACTGAAATCTGACTTTTTCCTGACAAGAAGCAAATCGGATTTGACTGCTGTTTAGCAATGAGCATGGCTTTGCCTATTAGATCAGGCAGACACATTTTCTACAAATTAAATGATTTATACATGTAGTATACACGATAAAACATTTTACGAAAATGATAAATCTGTCTTATCAATATGGGCAGGGAAAGAGGTTCAGGACTGAAAATTAGATTTTGTCATTTATAAAACACGCTGCTGGCAGTATGGGAGGTGCAAACAGAAGGAAGCAGCCACGGCAGCTGTTGAAATGAGTAATGGGCTGGAGAATGGAGGCCCATCCCAAACCTCAAAGGTGTTATCAGGAATCCCAGAGAGAAAGAGTTAGCCATGGGCCACACCCATGCCAGTACCAAGACATCTCTCCTCTCTTTGCTGCTCCCTGCAAGAGGTGGCAAAGTACGGGAGGAGGAGACAGGCCCAGGAGCCTGTGAACAATTCAAGCTAGAGCAGGGACAAGATTTTAAACTATTCCATTTTAATGTATGTGCTGCCAGAGCGAACATCAAGTCTTCAAGTGACCATTGTTGTGGTTGTAGGTGACGTGGCACTAGCCTGGGCATCTTCTAGCAGAATGGATACTGATCTTTTGACTGACATGAGCCTCAAGAATTTAATTATCTATATGACTTGAGATATTGCAGGGCCTGATCAAAGTTTCATCCATATTTCATTTTGAAGTTCTCAGGTGACATTTTCATAGGTGGCAACAGAGTAAAGCCACTTTCTGCTCTCACAGGCCAGCTCCCTCAACATATCAGTCACCCACACACACACACTTTTATTTTATTTATTCTTGAGTTTTAAGTATTAGGGAGTGCACTTGCTGGGCACTGGGATAGCACCCTTGCCCTTGGGCAACTTTCTTCAATGTACTTTCATCTCAGGTCTCATTTGGAATCCTAGTTGAAGGATATGGCATGCTCAGGAAAGATTTACATTTGTCTATCTCTACTTAACAAAATACAAAGAAATACATTGCTTTATAATTACATTATGGGCTGTGTGATGGATGCCCCCCTGTCTTTGAAGACTCTTGCTTGTGTTACATTTCAAGCTATGCTCACGTACACCCCAGAAGACAGGCTAAGCTGTCAGGAGCTACCATCCTAAGCTGCTCTTTTATAGTAAACCCCTACACATATCAGAAAAATCTCATGAAAGCTGTGGGAATTGAAGAAAGAGGGAGAAACTCAAGAGCTGGGCATGATTCTGATTCACATTTCAGTTTGTCAATGGCTAGGACAACAGGAAAATAGCTATCCAGAAGACAATCTCTTACAATTTTAAGTGACTTAAAATAAAAGTCAAAACAGTCACTGAACATATGAGAATATTTAACAAGACTAGGATATTCTAGGAAGAACAATTAATCCAAAAAAGTGGAGAAGGTCACTTTAGAACTTATTTCTTTGTAAACTTAACATTGACTCTTAGCTGTGCAGGATCTAATAGACTTAGGTAACAAAGAAGAGAATTTTTAACATCTGATTTCACTGAAATAGATGAGGTCATAGAAATTCACCACAATTTTCTCAAAGGAGGAAAAAAATAAATATTAGGAAGAACGAGAAAGTATTTCAGGCCTGAGTCTACCTCAAGTCGCTGCACATGCCACATGGGTGATCCTATGATGATGGCCACCAGCCACACCACACCTGCAAAAATACAACAGAGAAATGTAACAAAGCTCAGCAACCTATATGCATGCTTAATTCTCTAATTATCAAGATGCCTGGTCTCCAGTGCTCCCATCTTTTCTGCCATGGGGTAGAGCAATTATCTTTGGTCATCCTAAAGGTGGGGGGTGTGGGGGATGAGTGGGGGGATGTGTGTGTGTGCCTGTGTCAGTTAGGAGTCATCATGTATGGGTGCTGTGAAGCAAACCACAATCCTCTGGAAAAAAAAACAGCCAGTGTTCTTAAGCACTGAGTCATATCTCCAGCCCTGAAATAAATAACTTGAACATATTACAGACCACCTCCTATCGTTTCTTCTTTAAATCTAACATATTTAGCATTTTAAGAGATTTGTTTTTATGTTTCTGTGTGAGTGAATACCACATGTGTGCAAGTACCTATGGAGGTAGAAGAGGGTATTCAATTCCTTGGCGCAGGCAACTGTTAGAGGCAATTGTTAGTCACCCAACCCAAAATGAGGAATGGAAATCAGGTCCTCTCAAAGAGCAGAACATTCTCTTAAACGATGAGCAATCTCTCTAGCTCCCAAAACACGCATTTCCCATTAATTTTAAAGTTAACATTGGAGAAAATGGGTTTCACTGTGGCCTTATATTATTAGGCCTACTTGTTGTTACACACTATACTTCTCTTCCCAGTGTTCTTAGTCCTGCTGTTTCCTCCTATTGGGGGGTGTATCCCCTAGTAAAAGGAACCCTTCCGCTTTCACGAGGGATGTTGACTCGGAGTCCTTCAGGTAAACAGAATGCAGCTGAATGGTGTATCTGGAGCACATGCTGACTCTGTTTTCTTGAGAAAGCGCCAGACTGGTTTCCCTAGTGACTGCAGTGTTACACCCCACAGCACGATGTATTCCTCATGTTTTATCTCATATGCAGAAACTAGAAACTAGAAAATCGTGTGTATGTGAGAGACAGAAAGACAGAAACACACACACAGATGGAAAGAGAAAAACAGAGACAGAGAGAGAAAAAAGAGACAGGAAAGTAGCAATGAAAGATCTTAACATAATCATTACATCTTACATTCATTTTCATGCAAATGTCATAACTTTCTATGACTAAAAAAATTCCACTTATAAATGCACCACATATTCTTTTTCCTTTCATATGGTGATGGGTATCTGGGATATTTCTATTTCCTACTTATCATGAATGAAAGCAGTAATTATGGACGCATGCTGGGGGATGTGGACGTGGAGTCTCTACGTTATAGAGAAGATAGCTGAGAGCTGGTGCTCACAGGAGCTCTATTTATGTGGCAGCTGTAGTTTTTTAAAGAAAGCTTCAGACTGACTTCCCTAGTGGCTGCAGTTTCACAGCCCACAGCAGTGATGGGTTTCATTACTGACGTCCTCATCAGCGTTTGTTGCATTTTTTTTCTCTTTGTGATCAGCCATTCTGAATGTGGTGCAATGGAACCTCAGGCAATTCAAAGTTTCATTTTCTTCATGGCTAAGCTTAGAGGGTGAATGCTTTTTCAGGAATTTATTGGCCATTTGGGTTGTTTCTCGTAGGAACTGTTGAGTTCTTTAGCCCACTGTTTGATTTAAATTTTTCTAGCATTTTAATTTTGCAGTTCTTTATATGTTCTAGATATCAATCCTATTTGATGTGTACTTAGCGGAGATTTTCCCATCTTGTGTGCTGCTCCACAGACTCTGGTGACTGTTATTCTATGTACCCACATTTGTCAGTTCTTGGGAATATTCTGTACTAAACTCCAGCAAATTCAAAGTTCCAGGATCTACACTTATTTCTTTAATCCATTTTTAATTGATTTCTGAGCAGTGTGAAAAATATATATCTAGCCTCATTCTTGAACACGTAGAAACCACCTTTCCCAACACCATTTGTTAAAGAGGACATCTTTTCTCTCTACATGTTTTTTGACATGTGGCTGAGGTCAGTGAGATGATTTAGCCAGTAAAGATGCTGTCGAGCCTGAGGACCTAAGCTTGAGTCCCAGAACCCATACAGTGGAAGAGGAGAATGGACTCCTGCAAATGATTCTCCGATCTCCACACTTTTGTTGTGGGATGCAGACACAAGTATGTACATGTGTAAATGCATGTGCGCACATGCACACACACACAAATAAATAGTGTGATGAAATAAATCAATGTAATAAAATTTTAATTATGTGGCTATAGCTGTGTGAGTTGTATCTGAGTCTCCTGTTCCACTGGTTTATGTGCCTGCTTTTCTGCCTGCACTGTGCTGTTTTTCAACCATGTCTCTGTAACATAATTTGAGGTCAGGTATTGAGCTACCTGTAGCATTGGGTTTGGGGAGTTTTGGGAGGGGGTTGTTTTTTGTTGTTGGCTTTTGTTTGTTTTTTTATATATTTATTATTAGTTATATTTTATTAACTCTGTATCCCAGCTATATCCCGCTCCCTCATTCCCTCCCAACCCCACCCTCTCTCCCTCATCTCCTCCCTACCCTTTTCCAAGTCCATTGACCTCCCCTTTCATCTGACCCTGTTTTATCAGGTATCTCCAGGACTGGCTGCAAAGTCCTCTTCTGTGGCCTAGTAGGACTGCTCTTCCCTTGGGGGTGGGGAGGTCAAAGAGCCTGCCATTGAGTTCATGTCAGAAAAAGTCCCTGTTCCCCTCACTAGGGAAAACCAATTAGTTACTAAGCTAACACAGGCTACATCCGAGCATAGGTTCTAGGTTATATCCAAACATGGTCCTTGGTGGGGTGTTTGTTTTTCTTAGGGTTGACTTTATTATGTTCAGTGTCTTTGTGGATGTGAATTTTAACATTGCTTTTCCTAGTTTCTCTGGAAAGTGTCATTGGGATTTTGATGGAAATTGTATTAATTTGGGGATCAGTTTTGATAATATAAGCCACCTGCACAATGTTAACCCTGTCAATGAATGAGCTTGGGGGGAGCCTTCCCACTTCAAGTGTCTTCTGCAGTTTCTTCCCTCAGCATTCTTAAGTTTTCATTCTAGAGTTCTTTCACTTCCTTGGTTAAGGTTATTCCAAGATACATTTTAGAAGCTAGTGTGTGAATAGGGAATTTTCCTCTGATTTCTTTCTTACAAAGTTTTTTATTTGTGTACAAAGAAGCAACATGGTTTTTTGTCATCATCTTACTCAGAAGCCTCAAAATATATTTCTCTTGAGCACTATTACATAGCACCATTTACTCACTTAGAAAACAGGTATTAATAAAACAAACACAAATAAACAAAAATACAGCATTCATTCCAAATGTCATGTCCTCTGTGAGTTTGTTAAATTATTTTAATTATATACCATTGGCAAAGAAAGAATAGATTAACTGCTATACTAAAGGCCATTTCTGTCTATGAATCTTAGCAGAATAAGAGGGGGATAAATTTCTGATTGCTGTTTCTTTACTTGTTTTGTTATCATTTAGAAAACATGGCATTACTTGTAGCTTCAAGGAACTGAGACTCAAGCCACGACTGTGGCTTACCAGAAGGACAAACACAATTGACATTACCCATAACTATTACCGTGATCGCTTCTAAGGGCTTTTAAATCTTTCTGTGTGTCTCTGAGTCCGCATCAATAAACCTATTTGTTCTACTCTGTTTGCATAACATTATCTTATGTCCAATCATTTTTCCAATTTAGCAGATTGCAGAGTCTAATAGCAGAATGAGTCTAATTGGATTAAGCTCATTGTCAACCCTACTGGGACCTTCACCTTCCTGAAAAGGAAATCCTAGGGCTAGAAAAGCACTACAGATATACTTTGTTACATTGTTAGGATGAGAAAGCCTGTGTCCCCAGCATAAGCCTGGTGTCTAGGCAGTTTCAGGCAGGAGGCACAGGGTCAGTGACAGACAGGGATGGTTCATGGTGTTAAAGTGACAGGAAGCTATCAGGGAAGAGTGCACACCAGCCCACATGAGGGCATCCTGGTTTTCGAACATTGCTGTTATCTCTGAATTATTTCAGTTGGAACAGCTCTAACTGCTTGTTACCGTCTTTGCACTTACAACATTGAGATTCACCCTACTTCTCTTGCTTTTTAATGATCTTCCTTCTCCATGGACTCCTTTAAATTCTTTCCACACCTATATATTGGCGTGGGATATTGGAAAGTTGTTAATTATTAGAAGCTCAGATATTTGAATTGTTTTTACAGAAAATATGACGTAAATTTCACAGTAATCAATGAATTCTTCTCTCTATCGATTTGTCTGCTCACTTCCAAACGCTTAAAAAAAACTTTGGGACTGCAAAGACTTCAGTAGTGCTTTCTAGAATTCTGCATTCAGATACTGGATACATTCATGTAACTAATAACTCTGCTTATTCCTGTCATGTGAACATTAGTAAAGTTTCTCTCTTTCACTGTCATATTAGCTGCTCACTTTACCTCTAGGTATTTAGCTATTACAAATTGAATGACGATGCATTCATCATCGGTGAATGGTAAATTCTCCCACTCTATTGTGCTAGGTTTTAGGATACTTCCTTGAACCTGCTGTTTGTTACAACACACTCACTGGGGACCGTTACAGTAAGGTGAGTATCTAGTAGCTTCAAAAATCATGAGGAGGACAGACTTTGTTCTTTTCAGGCATATTAGGACTCTACTTAGCTTCCTAGTACCCTGTGACCTTCTGTAACAGTTACTGAACATTTGTATACATGGCATTTCTCAGGAAAATAATTTGGTTTTCAGGTTTCTTAAAAAGCACTTCCCTTGCTCTCTGACAAACCACTTGCCCTTGTAAGCTTAAAAGCTACAAGGAGGAGGAGCAGCCTCCTGGTCTGACGAACGTTACTGTGGCAATGCCCTAGATATAATTATCATTGATTAGGTGAATGCAATGCTTACAAGCTTAGGGTTTAAAATGAGGAATACTCAAAATGACACATTTTCAAAATTGAGAAAAGAGAGAACAGTTGGATATATTAAAATGAAAAGACTGGGCCTCTCCAATCACACCCTGATACTTACCCATCGTGAGAAGCTACCTTTCAAAAGGTATAGATATGCTTATTTTTTTTTTCCTGTGCTGAGAAATGGCACTAGCACAGAGTTGGCGTACCTGGAGGTCTTACCTAGTGTTACTCTTTGAATCTGAAATGTCCTTTAAAGATCCCAGCGTTGAGGGCTTGCTTGTCAGCTGACAGATTTGAGAAGTGAGGGCTATAACTTCAAAGGCATATTAATTCATTGATAAATTTGAGTTGAATGGTCCACTAGGACACAGGTCTGGGTGGAAGGCATAGGTTACTAAGGATTTGACTCTAAGAGGCATTCTTGTCCCTAGACCATTGCTTTCTGTCCCTCTGCTTCCTGTCTAACATGAGGCAAGCCATCCTTCTCTGGCACATGTTCCCCATGACAAGATGTGCCTCAAGGGCCCAAAAACAAGAGAGCCAACAGACCACAGGCTGAAACAACCAGCAAAAAGGAATCCATTTTTATTTAAGTTCTTAGATTCAGGTGCTTTGTCACAGTGATACAAAATGGCAAACATACCTAGCATTGTGAAAGCCCTTTGATTGGTGTACTGCCGCTTCATTTTAAAAGGATAGACAAGCCCCTGGTGCCTTTCCACAGCAATGCAGGTCATAGTAAGGATCTCTGTCACAATGGCCGTGCACTGAACAAATGGCACCATCTTGCAAATGAAGGCACCTATGGCAAGAAAAGAAAAGAAAAAAAAATATATATATATATGAAAAAAATAACAGTATTTAGCCTGTCTCTTTTTTTACTGTGTAAATATCTATGCAAATGAGTCAAAGTTTAGTAAACATCCACTTGGAAAACCAGTCCTTTTTTCTAATATTAATTACAGTTTATTCACTTTGTATCCCAGCTGTAATCTCCTCCCTTTATCCCTCCCAATCCCACCCTTCCACCTTCATCTCCTCCCAGGCCATTCTCCAAGTCCACTGATAGTAGAGGTCCTCCTCCTTGTCCCTCTGACCCTAGCCTATCAGGTCTCATCAGGACTGGGTGCATTGTCTTCCTCTGTGGACTGGTAAGGCTGCTCCCCACTCAGGAGGGAGATGGTCAAAGAGCCAGCCACTGAGTTCATGTCAGAGACATGTTCCCCTTACTAGGGAACCCACTTGGACACTGAGCTGCCATGGGCTACATCTGTGCAGGGGTTCTAGATTATCTCCAAGGGGTCCTTGGTTGGAGTACCAGTCTCAGAAAAGACCTCTGGGCCCAGATTTCTTGGTTCTGTTGGTCAACTTGTGGAGTTCCTATCCTCTCCAGGTCTTTCATCTCCTTCTTTCATAAGATTCTCTGCACTCTGCCCAAAGTTTGGCTCTGAGCCTTAGCATCTGCTTTAACACCCTGCTGGGTAGAGTGTTTCAGAGGTCCTCTATGGCAGACTTCTGTCCTGTTCCCCGTTTTCTCCCTCTTCCGATGTCCGTCCAGTTTGCCTTTCTGAGTGAGGACAGAGTTATCTTACCCAGGGTCTTCCTTCTTGCTAAGTTTCTTTAGGTGTATAGATTTTAGTATGTTTTTCATATATTATACGGCTAATATCCACTTATAAGTGAGTATATACCATGTGTGTCTTTCTGCTTCTGGTATACCTCACTCAGGATGATCTTTTCTAGATTCCACCATTTACCTGCAAATTTCCTGATTTCCTTGTTTTTAGTTGCTGAATGGTATTCCACTGTGTAAATGTACCATAATTTCTGAATCCATTCCACAGTTTAGGGACATCTGGGTTGTTTCCAGATTTTGGCTATTATGAATATAGCTGCTACGAACATGGTTGAGGAAATGTCTTTGTTGTGTCTTTTTAATTGGTACAGTTAATTAATTTTAATCCTCTGCACAAGTCTTCATAATTAAAACAACAATACAGAGACAGATTAATTAAAGAAGTATGTTTGGGCTTATGCCTTCTTTCTCTATCGGACTTTAATGTTCTAACTGCTAAACAATTATGCAAGCTAAAACAATGAGGGAACAAATACATACATAATCCTGATATTAGGCAGAAAGACATTCATGTGAGTAAGTAGAGATGGGGGAACATATCTACAGTCCTAACACTCGGGAGATAAATGCTGAAGGACCCAGAGAATTTGAGTCCAGTCTCGGTTACATAATGAAATCTAAATCAGCCTGGGCTACACAGTGAAACCCTGACTCAGAAATAAAATGACAACAATGACTCTTGTTCAGGGAAGTATGACACGGTCTTAGGGTCTGAGCTGCAGGGTCAACTCTTCCCTCCCCTTTCGCATCTCTGTGAGTCATACTAAGGGAAAAACTCCAGCAGAGTCTCAGAGTATAACTTTTATTTTATTTTCTTTTTTAATTTTTCCCTGGCTCTCTGCCCAAAGCTTTATAAAAGTCTTCCAACACTAGCCTTTCAACTGACTGTGCTTCCTCTGGCATGGCTGGGCAAGACGCTGCTCTGTAAACATACTTCCCTTAGTCTGTGTGATGTTTTTAAACATCTGAATACATTGCTAAACCTGTTAGATGTTGACCTGCTCTGCCTGGCCCTTTACCATTTCAGTCATAAGCCCTGTTCTGTCGTGTCTGCTCTTCTTGGTCTCTGCGATGGCTATTCTTGGTTGTCAACTTGACTACATATGGAATTAAAGAATGAAAAGATTTTTGCTTAATTTGAAGTAGGAAGATCCACTTCTAATCAAGCAGGTTTTTGCTTGTTTGTTTGTTTAGGTAGGAAGACATGCCTTTAATCTAGATCTAATCTGCTGGAAACCTATATAAAGACATGGAAGAAGGAAGGTTTTGTTCTTTGCCTGCTTTCCTTCACCTTTCTTGCAAGACTGCTCCTTCACTGACATTAGAGCCTACTTCTTCCAGCGTATACTGAAGAACAACTGAGCCATTCAGCCCTGTGGCCTGAGAAACTACTGCATTCTTGGACCTTCCATTCACAGCCAGCCATTGTTGGGTCAGTCTGTAAGTCATTCTATAAATTCCCTTTGATACACAAAGAGAGATTTAGTCTATAAGTTGTTACCATGGAGCAGCGGTTTTTAACTTGCGGGTTGTGACCCCCTTTGGGGTTGAATGACCCTTTCACAAGAGTCTCTAGACCATTGTAAAAGACAAATATTTACATCATGAATCATTACAGTAACAAAATTACAGTTATGACGTAGGAATAAAAATAATGTTTGGTGGGGTCACCACAACATGAGGAAACATATTAAAGGGTGGCAGCATTAGGAAGGTTGAGAACCCTGTTCCAAAGAACACAGCATCTGTTCTTCTTGCCTCTTCCTAACTATTATTTGCTATCAGAGAACTAGCAAGTCATGAAGGAAACCTGAGACGTTCTATAGTCCAAATTCATGTCATACTAACGCTGCTTCTCCAAATAACATTGTATTCCTGTAGTCACCTTCAAAATGAGGCCAACCCACCTTAACAGCAGTGTTTTAATGATATTTTTATAATTCTTGAGAATTTGTTGCAAATTTTTCTCATCTCCTTTCACAAACACTCTGGCCAGCTGGGCAAACACTTCAAAGGCAGCCCCCCCCTCACTTGTACACATCCACCTGAGCCCTTCGCATGACGCTGTTTTCTCCTTGAAATGCTCCTTCTAAAATAATTTTCTCACATTGTTCACACAAATCTCCCTTAAAGTATCATTATGATGATTAATTCTGTACGTCAGATTGACTGGAATAATGAATGTATTAAACAGCCGGTGAAGCACTATTTCTGACTGTACCTATGGATGTGTTTCTGAAAGAAATTAACCTTTTGATATGTGAACTAAATAAAGATCTCTCTTCCGTGTGGATAGCCAACATCTAATCTGCTGAGCACTTAAATAAAAAGTAGGGTGGAGAGGGCAAACCCACTCTGAGACATCTGCTTTCCCTGACCTTGGACATCACATTCTAAGGCCCTTGGGGGTATACTGGAACTACACCACCAGATTTCTTGAGCCTTCAGATTCCAGAAAGCAGATAATGGGATACCTGAGCCTGAATAAGAGTGTGAGCCTTTCCCTCAAATTTAAAACTCTCCATGTACTGGATATTAGCCCTCTGTCAGATGGAGGGTTGGTGAAGATTTTTTCCCAGTTGTTTTGTTCTGATGACAGTGGTTTTTGCTTTACAGAAAGTTTTTCAGTTTCATGAGGTCCCATTTATTGATTGTTGCCCTTAGAGCCTGTGCTGTTCCTGTTCTGTTCAGGAAGTTGTCTCCTGTGCCAATGAGTTCAAGGCTCTTCTCTATTTTTCTTTGAACAGGTTTAGTGTGTCTGGTTTTATGTTGAGGTCTTTGATCCACTTGGATTTTAGTTTTGTGCAGGGTGATAAGTATGGATCTATTTGCATTTTTCTACATGTACACATCTACTTAGACCAGCACCATTTGTTAAAGATGCTGTCTTTTATCCATTGTATGCTTTTGGCTTCTTTGTCAAAAATCAGGTCTCCATGAGTGTGTGGGTTTATTTCTGGGTCTTCTATCCAATTCCATTGATCCACCATTCTGTTTCTATGCCAGTGCCATGCAATTTTTATTACTGTTGCTCTATAGTACATCTTGAGATCAGGGATGGAGATACTAATATCTAGTATATATAAAGAACTTAAGAAGTTAAACAGCAACCAATCAACTAATCCAATTAAATGGGGTACAGAGATAAAGAGAATTCTCAATGGAGGAATATCAAATGGCAGAGAAACACTTAAAGAAATGTTCAACATCCTTAGTCATTAGGGAAATGCAAATCAAAACGACCCTGAGATTTCACCTTACACCCATTAGAATGGCTAAGATAAATAACTCAAGTGACAACACATGCTGGAGAGGTTGTGGAGAAAGGAGAACCCTTCTCCACTGCTGGTGGAAATGTAAACTTGTACAACCACTTTGGAAATCAATCTGGCGCTTTTCCCAACAATTAGGAATAGTGCTTCCTCAGATCCAGCTATACCACTCCTAGGCATATATCCAAAAGACGCTCAAGTATTCAACAAGGACATCTGTTCAACCATGTTTGTAGCAGCTTTATTTGTAATAGCCAGAAGCTGTAAACAGCTCAGATGCCCCTCACTTAAAGAATAGATACAGAAATTGTGTTACATCAACACAATGGAATATTACTCAGCGATAAAAAAAAAAAAAAAGACAAGGAAATCATGAACTTTGCAGGTAAATGGTGGGAAATGGAAAAGATCATCCTGAGTGAGGTATCCAAGAAGCAAAAAGACACAAAGGGTATATACTCACTCATAAGTGGATATTAGATATATAATATAGGATAAACATGCTAAAATCTCTACACCTAAGGAAGCTAATCAGGAAGGAGGACTCTGGCTGAGATGCTCAATCCCCATTTAGAAAAGCAAAGAGGATGGATATCAGAGGAGGGAGAAAACAGGGAACAGGACAGGAGCCTACCACAGAGGGCCTCTGAAATGCTCTGCCCTGAAGGGTATCGAGGTAGATGCTGAGACTCATAGCCAAACTTTGGGCAGAGTGCAGGGAATCTTATGAAAGAAGTGGGAAATAGGAAGACCCATAGGACAGGAGTTCCACAAGGACAGCAACAGATCCAAAAAGTCTGGGCATAGGGGTCTTTTCTGAGACTGATACTCCAGCCAAGGACCACTCATGGAGATGGCCTGGAAACCCTGCACAGAGGTAGCCTATGGCAGTTCAGTATCCAAGTGGGTTCCATAGTAATGGGGACAGAGACTGTCTCTGACAGGAACTGATTGGCCTGCTCTTTGATCACCTCCCCCTGAGGGGGGAGCTGCCTTACCAGACCACAGAAGAAGACAATGCAGCCACTCCTGATGAGACCTGATAGACTAGGATCAGAGGGAAGGGGAGGAGGACCTCCCTTATCAGTGGACTGGGAGAGGGGCAGGGATGGGGAAGAGGGAGGGTGGGACTAGGAGGGGAGGAGGGAGGGAGGTACAGTGCGGATACAAAGTGAATAAACTGTAATTAATAAAAATAAAAATAACTAAATTAAAAAAACTCTTTGTATTTCTCTGTGTGTCCTGTTGATTCTGTTTCTCCAGATAACATTGGTTTCATCTTTACAATGAGGCCAACCACTTTAAAAACAGTATACATATTTTAATTTTTTAACTCATTGAAATTTTGTTATAATTTAATCTCCCCACCTCTCCTTCCAGATTCATTGTACTCTCTATACCCCACAACTTCATGTCCCATTTAAAAAAAAAAATTAACTCATTGGGACCAATTTGTGCTGTCATAAACTCCTGGGTCATCAGCTGGAGCATGACTGATCTAAACAGAAAGTATACCTCCATAGAAAACTGGCTCTCTTTTCCTCAGAAGCCAACAATAGTCCATAGACCTCCCCCCCCCCCATTTAGGGATAGAGGATTTGGACCCCTTCTCTTTCCATGCTGGACTTTTGAGCAGCTTTTTGAGTGGAGTTTTGAGTGATACTGTGTAGGCAATCACAGATGCTGTGAATTTAAGAGTGAAGAGGCCCTGCTGTGTCCAAAAGTCACTGAATCTGCCCAGTCCTCCATGACCTCTGGCTCTTAAAGTCTTTCCCCTATTTTTCAATAGTCCCTAAACCTTCAGGGTGGAAAGTGCTATAAATGTCCCATTTGTGGGTGAGCACTCCACTGATACTTATTCTCTTTACCTTGAAAAGTTGTGAGCTTCCATGTTAACTACCATCCAATGTACAAAGAAGCTTCTCTGATGAAGGCTCAGAGCTTGACTAATCTACAGGTCAAGATATGAAGTTAGAGGACAGTTTGATAACCGTAGTAGGAGGACCACTATGGGATCTCCAACCATGGGTTCTTAGATTTGAAGTCACAGGCATAAAATTCAACAGAGAACAGTTGGTTATCTCCATAATGTTTGTACCACTATTGCATCCATGAGCATGTTATCGTGCTGGTCATTAACAATGGATTTTTTTAGTTAATTAATTAATCTTTTATCTTGTATTCCTCTTATAACCTTGTATCCCCATTCCTGCTCGCCTTCCAGTTCTACCCTCCCTCCGATCTCCCTCTCCTCTATTTCTCATAAAAGGGGAGTCCCCCTTTCCATTCACCCCAGCTCATCAAGTCACATCAGGACTAAGTTTCTCCTCTTCCCCTGTGGCCTGGCAAGGCGATCCTGTCATGGGGAAGTGATAAAAAAGCTCAATAGAGTTCATGTTAATTGTAGTCCCCACATGAGGACCTACATGAAGCCTAGCTGCCCACTGGCTACATTTTCTATGGAGTTCTAGCTCCAGCCCATGCATGGTTCTTGGCTAATGCTTCAGCCTCATCGAGGCCCCCTGGACCCTGCTTAGTTCGCTTTGTTGGTCTTCTTGTGGAGCTCTTCTCACCTCCAGCTCCTTTTCTCTTTCCTCCCACTTTCAACAAGACTCCCTATTCATCACTCAGTGTTTGGCTATGAGTCTAAGTATCTCTTTTGAGGCACTGGATAGAGCTAGAAAAGATCATCCTGAGTGAGGTAACTCAGACCCACAAAGACACACATGGTATGTACTCACTTATAAGTGGATTTTAGCCATACAGTATAGGATAAACTACTACAAGGTAGAGACCCAAAGAGGATGAGTAACATGGAGGATCCAAAGAAGGATGCATAAATCTCACTTAGAAGGGGAAATAAGATAGAAAGAGGTAGTGGTCAAAGAGAGGGAACAAAGTCACAGAGGGGATGCAGAGAAATATAAGGGTGGAGATCAGACCTGGGAAGAGTGAAGGTGAGAGGGCAGAAGGCCTGTAGAGAAAAGAGAGACTGAGGGTGGGTTCATCTCTGTGACGAGCTGGAGGCCTAAGTCAGGGTAGGCTCCTCAGAGGATAGTAGAAGGACTCAAGCAGAGACTCCTAGTAGCAGAGTCCATTGAGACAGAAGAGGACACACTGTAACTAGACTAGTCTCCTAGTAGAAGGTGAGGAACACCAACCCACCCACAAAAACGTCAACCCAAAATTTACCCTGCCTACAAGATGTGAAGGCATAAAGATAGAGCAGAGGGAATGTCCAACCAATGCCTGGCCCAACCAAAGACCCACCCTATGGGGAAATGCCAACCCCTGACACTGTTAATAAAGGCTCTGCTAAGCTTGCAGACAGGAGGTTAACAGTGGAAATTTTAATGGAACTCTGTCCTGGTCCAGTGCCATCTCTTCTCATTCTTTTAAAAATCTTTTGCCACACATTTTTAATGTTATATAAATGCATATTAATAAATGGATGATACATGTAGATTTTTGTTAATTTGTTTTATTACTTATTGAAAAATTCTCTACTCATAATAGATATTTGTTGATTTTATCCATTGATAAATTCCTAATATTTAGAACAGCTCAGTAAGCATTCCAGTTGATGACAATAACTTACAAAGAGTTCTCAATGTGAAAAAGGTATCCCATTCAATTTTAGAAGCTCTGATTGAAAACTGTTTTTTAGTTCTAATCACTTCTAATTTTGTTGTCAGAGTTTCAAAACAAACCAACAATCTTTTCTTAATATTTGGCTCCTCACATATTTCCACCCTTCCTCTTTTCTAATTGACTCTTTTAGATGTTCTTCATTTGAAACTCTTTTCAGAATTTTTGTGGTAGTGTGAATGAAAATGGCCCCCATAGGCTCATATGGAGGGTCCCTATTAGGAGGTGTGGTCTTGTTGGAATAGGTGTGGCCTTGTTGGAGGACAAATACCACTGGGAGTGGACTTTGAGGTTTCAGATGCTCAAGCCAGGCTCAGTGCCACTCTCGCATCCTGCTGCCTGCTGATCTGGATATAGAACTCTCACCTACCTCTCCAGCACCATGTCTGCCTGTATGCTTCCATGCTTCCCAATATGACGATAATAAACTAAACCTCTGAACTGTAAGCCTGCCCCAATTAACTACTTTCCTTCATAAGATTTGCTGTGGTCATAGTAGCTCTTCACGGCAAAAAAAAAAAAAAACCCTAACTAAGACATCTATCAACTCCCTGGATGATTAAACTCAAGTTAGAGGTGACCTGGACAGAAACTGAGAGACTTTCTTGTGTTGCAAGCTTACATCAACCTTTGTGTTAGACTTTTCACATTACTGAGTCTGGGGACCCTGAAATCAATGAAACAAACTGGGTCCACTGAGTGGAAATTTTTGTTAATTCACTCCCCTCTGTTGATTAAGAAAATACAGACCTGGAGAGGTAACTACAGATATTACTCCTTTCGTCATTCTTTTTGGAACTCTAAATGACAACCGAAGATTCAACCCTACTCATTTCCATTCCCTGTTACAGATTCCCAAATCATAGTTCTGTTCTAAATTAAGGTCCTTCCTTGTTCCAGATGACAGGTGAGAATTCAAGTGCAGAAATTTACCATCAGTGCTCTAAATGTTTCTAAGTCTCGAGAGCTATTATGGTATCAGTCAATCAACTTACTTCGAATCCTGTTTTGAGTATGATACATGAAAAAAAAAAGACTAAACTTGTAAGCCCATCTTGAAGAAAAAACTTTTCTCTGTTGTTTTGATCAAATTATTTATAAGAAATGTTGAGACAGTTCAAGGATAAAGGAACAACCAGGAGTCATTTCTTATAGTATAAACACATTAATTATCAGTATGTTTTAGGAAGAACTACCCAAATAAATCAGAAGCTTTGTGGCAGTGTATCTCATTATAAATGCATTTGTTTTATCCATTTTGCTAAGATAGAATATTTCCTGAAGTTATGATGTACTCTGACCTTAACTTATATGATTAGCCACTCTGAGTCTCAATTTTATCCTTTATAAAAAGGTTTTAGTAATAGTCATCCACCATAAGACCCATGTATTTCATAAAATGCCCATAAACCAAGTATAGAGTGTATCTTTCATGAACTGCAGCTGTATGCTATGGTCAGGCTGGGTTTTGAGCCCTAACTAGGCAAGTTAGCCCTAGCAGGCAAGCATAGTTAGATCTAGCTGTGTTTTGACAGAATGCAATAGAGATGTAAGGGGCTTTGCGGTGGTGTGGCTGTATGTATCCTAAAAGATCTACACTTTGTGTTACTAATTACCTCTGACCACCCTTGGGCATTGCCTGTTTGGGGGTTCATTACTACATCTTTATACTGACCCCACAGACCTCCAAAATACCTACCAGTGTGCTCCCTTCAGCTCCTTCTTTATCAGCTGTTGTTTGAAATAAACTAAACTTACTTGATATGCTGTTTTTGCTACCTTTTGGTTGACAAGATAGATTTGTGGGTGCTGGGAATAGAACTTATGTCTACACATTGGGAAATCACGGCAATTTAAACCAGTGGTTTTCAACCTTCAAAATGCTGCAACACTTCTCTACAGTTCCTCATGCTGTGGTGACTCCAACCATAAAACTATTTCATTGTAGGGCGGGAGGGCTGGCTCAGTACTTAGGAGCACCGACTGTTCTTCCAAAGGACCCAGGTTCAATTCTCAGCACCCACACGGCAGCACAACTGTCTAACTCCAGTTCCAGGAGATCTGACACCATCATGCACGTACATACATACATACATACATACATACATACATACATACATACATACATACAAGCAGGTAGAAAACCAATGTACATAAAATTTCTAAATAAATAAATCATAAAATGCAGAAAAAGAAATTATTTCATTGCTACTTCATAACTGCAATTTTCTGCTGTTACGCATCTTAATGTAAATATCTGATATGCAGGACATTTAATATGAGACCCACAGATTAAGAACTGCTAATTTAAATTATTCACAGCAAAGACAACTATATAATAAATATTTTCAAAAACATGAGCTGCCTTCCTCTTCCTGACCTCAACCTTCTTGATATGGTTTTTCCATGACTTTTGAACTTTTGCTAATATAGGAGAGGGGGAAGAGCTTTGTTACAGGAAAAAAAGCCTTTCTGAAGGACAAACAGGCATGGAGAGGTCAGCGAGCCTGGATTTCTGCAGAGAAAGTCCTCTATTCCTGGAACCAGGCAGAGACATGGCAGACTAGCATAGAAAACTTGCAGGTAGACATGGCTCCAGAAGGAGAGATGTTTCCTGAATCCATGGGAGAAAAGAGAAGCTGTCTACTGTAGTGAGAGGGCACACATACTAGGTGAGAACAGAGAGCGAGATGAAATAGGCAGGAGAGAAAGGGAGACTTGGACTGGGAAGGAGAGGTTGGGTAGAGAGAGCAGAACTGCAGACGTGACACCCTGCTCATGGCTCAGTCCGATGTCACCTTATAGGTGCTACCTGCTGCCTGGAGAGACGCTCAACTCACAGGCACACAGCCCTTGAGCATGGCTGTGTGTGTATCATGATGTCTGTACTAAAATAACTGCTTGCTGTATGACCATTACTGTGACAGATACTCTTAGGTTTACTTGTCATCTCCTTTTTATTACTTGAAATGAGACTAGTATTCATACGCAATTGTAAAAAGAGAAAATGTATGGAATGCTCTTTTGGATACTTTACATAAAGAATGAGGAAAGGAGTCTTCTAAACTTGATTTTTATTAAATATATATATATATTTAATATATATATAATATATATATAATATATATATATATTATATATATGGAGTCATTAGTAATGACAACATCCAGGTCATTTGCTAGACTCACAGAAGCCATTGCATTTTTCAGTAGAACGTTCCTTTGCATCCGTGCCAGTTTATGTAACTCTAGTCACTAAGGAAGACCTGGGAAGATTCCAGGTTTATTACAAATAAGTCAGTTTTAAAACTGACACACAGACTTTAGTATGAATACAAGTTTTCACCTAATTAAAACCATATCCTAAATCTATTTCTAACCTTGTTGATGACTGTGTGCTTGGTTTAAAAAAAGCTACTGCATCTTTTCAACAGCACATACATCACTGTGCAATTTTTTTCCTAGGTTTTTTGAGACAGGGTTTCTCTGTGTAGCCTTGGCTGTCCTGCATTCACTTTGTACACCAGGCTGGCTTGAACTCACAGAGATCTACCTGCTTCTGTCTCTCTGAGTGCTGGGATTATAGGATGCATTCTTCTTTGCTTCTTGTTTTATTTTTGAAACTGTATTTTTATTACATTTCTCCCTTCTCTTTCCTCCCTGCTAACTCTCCCTTGCTTTCCCTCAAATCCATGGTCTCTCTTTTCACCAATTCTTCTTGTATGGATGTATGTTTCTGTATAAACATACGTATTCCCAAATATAACCCACCGAGTCCACACAATGTTACTTGTATGTATGTTTTCAAGGCTGACTGGAACGGGACAACCAGTTGGTGTGATCTGCCCTAGGGTAGGCCACCTCTGCTGCTCCCAGCTTTCCTCAGTTGCCTATAGTTCTTTTTCTGTAGGGTCGGGGCCTTGTGGGTTTCACCCTGTGCATATTGCAGGTTCATTCCTGTCCTATTTAGCCCACATTTGAGTGATCCTGTTGGTGAGATTTTTAAAGGTGGAGTTTCTGATAATACTAGGGTACATAATGTCAGAGCAAACTTTCTAAGCCTCTGGCTCTTAAATCTTTTCACCCCCTCTTTTAAAATGTTCCCTGAGCCTAAGGTGAGGAGGTATTTTCTACACATATCCATTGGGACTGGGATCCACAACTCAACTTATTGATTGTTTGTGGGGTTTTTGTGGTTGTCTGTCTGTGTCAAATGCTTATAAATTACTGTAAGGGACTGTGGTGGTTTAGTAAATTATTGGTTGTAGATTCTCTTCTAATAATCAGGATTCCATTAGCACGGTCAGTTACCTAGGTTTTCAGTACCAGCCTTGTTATTCATCATCTTGAGCTTGTCTTAAGGGCCATTAGAGCGCTATTGGTTACCTGAAAGTCTGTATGTTATCATGCACCTGTAGGGTCACCATGCCATGCTGATCATTGAGATGCTTCATAGATGTGAAATCTCTGTAGGACTGTTGATGATTCCATCCTTTGGAAGCTTGCATGGTGCCTTCTGGAACCACTATAAACAGTACTCAAAAAGTAGGCTTTGAAGTCAATTGCAGCTCATGGGCCTCTGGACACTTTTTCTGAAGGGTGTAAAGTTCTTAAAAAGAGGAAATTACCTTCCACCCCTCAGGAGTAACCACGGGCAATAGCAACAACCTATAATGTTTAGGGAGTCTATTGAACCACTCTGACCAACCACTCAACAAAGGGCTTCTCATGCCTGTATTGAGGCTTTTGTTAGATGTTCTTCAGCGATCAGATGGAACACTGTCAGCCCAAATGGAAGTTTTTTATTTAAAATACCTATGTATTTAATACACCAATTTGTGTATATTATGACTATTTTATGTAGATAGTAAATAGTGTGATTCCTTATGACTTTTTCAGATAAACTTACTATTATTCTCCTCTGTCCTCCTTCTGTCTTTATCTCCCTTCTTCTCCCTCAACAGAGCCTCTTCTCCCCCCTGAATTCAGATCACTTGTACCATCATGTTTCCCTCTCCATCGCTCCCCACCCCCAAGCCCCACAATAGTTCTTTTGAACTTTCCTGGTTTCTGCAGTTACTCAGGTTTTATACTCACATCTGAAGATTTGTAGCTAGGAACCTCAGATTGGAAAGAACATAAAACATTTGTTCTTCTGGGTCAGAGTTACCTCACTCAATATAATGTTTTCTAATTCCATCCATTGTATACAAACTGTTATTTAATTTTTCATTATATCTGAATAGTATTCCATATATACAATATTGTACTGAAAATAATTTTTCTTGTAATAACCAGAACCTGGAAACAACCCAGATGTCCCTCAACGGAGGAATGGATACAGAAATTGTGGTATTTTTACACAATGGAATACTACTCAGCAATCAAAAACCAGGAAATCATGAAATTTGCAGGCAATTGGTGGGATCTAGAAAAGATCATTCTGAGTGAGGTATCCCAGAAGGAGAAAGACACACATGGTATATACTCACTCATATAGTCCTATAAGATATGATAAACATAATGAACTCTATACACCTAAAGAAGACAAACAAGAAAGAGGCCCCGGGGTAAGATGATCAATCCTTACTTAGAAAGACAAATGGGATGTGCATTGGACATAGGAGAATATAAGTAACAGGACAGGAGCCTACCACAGAGGGCCCCTGAAAGACTCTACCTAGCAGTGTATAAAAGCAGATACTAAGACTCATAACCAAACCTTCAGCAGAGTTCAGGAAATCATATGAAAGAAGGGGGAGTTAGTATGATGTAGAAAGGATAGGAGCTCCACAAGGACCAAATATATCTGGGCACAGGGGTCTTTAATGAGACTGACACTCCACCAAGGACCATGTATGGATATAACCTAGACCCTTTGCTCAGATGTAGCCCATGGTAGCTCAGTTATTGGTTTCCCATAGTAAGGGGAACAGAGACTATTTCTGACAGGAACTCAATGGCAGGCTCTTTGACCTCCCCACCCTCCAAGGGAGAAGCAGTCCTGTTAGGCCACAGAGGGGGACTTTACAGCCAGTCCTGAAGATACCTGATAAAACAAGGTCAGATGAAAGGGGAAGAGGTCCTCCCCAATCAGTGGGCTTGGAAAGGGGCAGGGAGGAGATGAGGGAGGGAGTGAGGAAGGGAGGGGTTGGGAGGGAATGAGGGAGTGGGATACAGTTAATAAAATGTAACTAATAATAAAAAATAAAATAAAGAAAATAATTTTAAATAATAAATTTAAAATAATATAGTATATTCTGATCATGGTTTCTCTTCCATCATCTCCTCCCAGATCCTTCCCATGTCTGTACCCACCCAACTACATGCTGTCTTTTTCTATCTCTTTAGAAAACAGCCTAGACAAGACCAATTAAAAAATCAAACACAATAAAACAATGCAATCAGAAACAAAACAAAACCAAAGAAAAATCACAAGAAATGAAGACAGATACACACACACACACACACACACACACACACACACACACACCCCGTTTTTTTTTTAAACCCACAAAGTTTGAAACCATACTAAATAAGCAAAAGAAAACTAAGGTTAAAAGAAAAAATTCTCAAAGAAATTATAAGACAAAACATTTCAAAACATGCCATAGAGTTTGTTTTGTGTCTGTCATCTATTGCTGGTTGTGAGGCCTGCCCTCAAGTATAGTTTATATAGTTTTACAGTGAGACTTCCTTTATAAGTGGTTATCGATCAGAGATACCTTTTGGATTAGGGATGGGGTCCCCTCTCAGCATTGGGACCTGTGCTGGCTAGTTTTATGTCAACTTGACACAAGCTGAAGTCATCTGAAGGGAGGGAATGTCAATTAAAAAAAAACAACAAATCTTCATAAGGTTGTAGGTAGGCCTATAAGGTATTTTTCTAATTAGTGATTAATGGGGGAGGACCCAGCCCATTGTAGGTGGTGTGATCTCTAGGCTGGCAGTCCTGGGTTCTATGAGAATGCAGGCTGGAAAAGCTAAGAGGAGCAAGCCGGTAAGCAGCACTCTTCCATGGCTTCTGTATCAGCTCTTGCCTCCAGGTTCCTGTCCTGAGTTCTTTTGATGATGAACAGTGCTATGGAAGTGTAAAACCAATTAACCCAAGCTATTTTGGTCATGGTGTTTCATTGAAGCAAGCAAAACCCTAAGACAGACCCCTCTGGCTTAGAACTATGTAGGCCCCTGTGTGTTTCCACAGTCTCTGCGAATTTATACATGTGTTAGTCCTGCTGTGTCTGGAAGGCAGAGTTTTCCTATGGTCTTCCATCGCTACTGACTCTTCCAATCTTTGTACTTCCCTTTGACAGAGCTGCTAAGTCCTGAGAGAAAGATACTGATGAAAAGAAGCTGTGATCATCAGTAAAGGTTAAAGTTAGTTATTTGATAAGTCTTTTGCATAAAATTTCTCATTAGATATATAAAGACTCCATGTCATGGAAAGGCTGGTACCTGATCATCAGTAAAACATGTATTTGTCAAAGAAAGAAAGAGAAAGGAAGGGAGAAAGGGAGGGAAGAAGGGAGAGAGGGAAGGAAGAAAGGAAGGAAGGAAGGAAGGAAGGAAGGAAGGAAGAAAGAAAGAAAGAAAGAAAGAAAGAAAGAAAGAAAGAAAGAAAGAAAGAAAGAAAGAAAGAAAGTTCAGTTGGAGGCTGGAGAGATGGCTTAGTGTATAAGAGCACTGTCTGCTCTTCCAGAGGTCCTGAGTTCAATTCCCAGAAGTTATATAGTGGCTTACCACTACCTATACTGGGATTTGATGCCCTCTTCTGGCATATAAATGCAGATAGAACACTCATATACACAAAATAAATAAATTTTTTTTAAGAGAGAAAGAAAATGTCCCACTTAGAACTGACTATTCCAAGGCCCCTCACTCTCTGCACATTGACCAATTTTGGATCTTTGTATTGAAAACTTCTCTGGCGATGGCTAAGTAAGATACTATCTGTGAGTATAGCAGATGTTGTCAGGAATCATCTTATTAATATGTTACTTTAGCAGAACAATTGGGATTGTTTTTTCCCTAGGTCTATGCCTATATAGTCAGGCTCTTGGCTGACAAAGCAGTGTCGGACATGGGTTCCGTGTCAAGCAGTGAGCCTTAAATCCAGTCAAATCCTTTCATCTGCTGAAGAACATTCAGTTGTTTTGATTTCTTCCCTTACTGTGAACAGAGCAGTAATAAACATGGTTGAGCAAGTATCTGGACTTGGATGTCAAGTCCTTTGGTCATGTGCCAAGGAGTGGTGTAGCTGGTAAAGTTAAATAAGGATGAATATTGGATACAGGTTGGTTGATTTATGCAGTGATTTACTGAAAGTGCTGCTTGTACTGCTTATCTGCTAATCATGACTTCGCTTGCTCCCTGACCTACAGAAAAGGCTGAAACATTGCACCGCTGCCTTTAGCAACTTGCTGATTGCCATGGATGCTTCTGTCATGTGCTAGATTTCTCTTTAGCTTTGTGTGGATTCTCCACTCTGATCTCCGAGTGGATGCACCAGTTACCACCTCTCCATCGGTGGGTGTGTTTCTTGTATTTCAGTCTTGTTCTTTTTTTTTTTTAAATCTTTTATTTATTTTTTATTAATTACACTTTATTCATTTTGTATCCCCCCATAAGCCCCTCCCTCCTCCCCTGCCAATCCCACCCTCCCTCCCCTTTCTGCATGCATGCCACTCCCCAAGTCCACTGATAGGGGAGGTCCTCCTCTCCTTCTTTCTGATCTTAGTCTATCAGTTCTCATCAAAAGTGGCTGCATTGTCCTCTACTGTGGCCTGGTAAGGCTGCTCCCCCCCAGGGGGAAGTGATCAAAGAGCAGGCCAATCAGATTATGTCAGAGGCAGTCCCTCTTCCCATTACTATGTAACCCACTTGGACACTGAACTGCCATGGGCTACACCTGTGCAGGGGTTCCAGGTCATCTCCACGAATAGTCCTTGGTTGGAGTAGGAGTCCCTGGGAAGTTCCCTGTGTTCAAATTATCTTGTTCTGTTGCTCTGCTTGTGGAGTTCCCGTTCCCTCCAGCTCTTACTATTT
>NW_026592118.1:6529698-6589449 GCF_907164565.1 Psammomys obesus | reverse complement strand
CTATACTGCAGAAGCTTTCAGAGGCCCTCTGTGGCAGGTTTCAAGGTGGTTTCCTGTTTTCTTCTGGCTTTCAGAGGCCCTCTGTAGCGGGTTCCGAGGTTGTTTCCTATTTTCGTTTTCTTCTGATGTACATCCTCTTTGCCTTTCAGGATGGGGATTGAACATTTTAGTTAGGGTCCTCTCTTTTGCTTAGTTTGTTTAGATGTACAGCTTTTAGTGGGTTTATTCTATATTGTATGTTTATATGAGTGAGTATATACCGTGAGTGTCTTTTTGCTTCTGGGTCAACTCACTCAGGATGATCCTTTCCAGGTCCCACCATTTACCTGCAAATTTCATGATTTCCTTATTTTTCATTGCTGAGTAATACTCCATTGTATAGATGTACCACAGTTTCTGCATCCATTCTTCAGTTGAGGGGCATCTGGGTTGTTTCCAGCTTCTGGCTATTACAAATAAAGCTGCTACAAACATGGTTGAACAAATGTCCTTGTTGTGTACTTGCGCCTCTTTTGGGTATATGCCTAGGAGTGGTATGGCTGGATCTTGAGGAAGCGCTATTCCTAGTTGTCTGAGAAAGCGCCAGATTGATTTCCAGAGTGGTTGTACCAGTTTACATTCCCACCAGCAGTGGAGAAGCGTTCCCCTTTCTCCACAACCTCTCCAGCATGTGTTGTCCCTTGAGATTTTCATCTTGGCCATTCTGATGGGTGTAAGGTGAAATCTCAGGGTTGTTTTGATTTGCATTTCCCTAATGGCTAATGAGGTTGAGCATTTCTTTAAGTGCTTCTCTGCCATTCGATATTCCTCTGCAGAGAATTCTCTCTTTAGCTCTGTTCCCCATTTTTTAAGTGGATTACTTGGTTTGTTGCTTTTCAGCTTGTTTAGTTCTTTATATATATTGGATATGAGTCCTTTGTCAGATAGAGGGTTGGTGATGATTCTTTCCCAATCTGTAGGCAGTCGCTTTGTTTTGATGACGGTGTCCTTTGCTTTACAGAAGCTTTTCAATTTCATGAGGTCCCATTTATTGATTGTTGCTCTTAGAGCCTGTGCTGTTGGTGTTCTGTTCAGGAAGTTTTCTCCTGTACCAATGAGTTCTAGGGTATTCCCCACTTTTTTTTCTAGCCGATTTAATGTGTCTGGTTTTATGTTGAGGTCTTTGATCCACTTGGACTTCAGTTTTGTGCAGGGTGATAAGTATGGATCTATTTTCATTCTTCAACAAATGGTGCTGGTCCAACTGGATGTCTACATTCAGTCTTGTTCTTAACAAGTCATTTCCAAGGAACTTTTGAAAAAGGAGCAAAATAAGCTATTTGAAAGTAGCTACTGCAATGGCATACTCAATATTGGCTTCCTTTAAAGGGGAATGTGGAGGACCCAGCTGTGCTGACTTTGGCATGCACTGCCAGTGACTTTGTATAAACATAGTCACTCTGTTTTTGTTTCTTTATAAATACCCTGGTGTATTACTAGGAAGCCTTTATCGATTTCTTTACTATTAGAATTCTGAAATAACGGCATGCTGAAGCATATTTCTTTTCTGTTTAATTTGTTTGGTTGTGGGGGTTACTTGTTTGTTTCCTCCTTCTTGGCTCTGGTGCTCCTTTTAAATCTGGAGGCTATTTTCCTGCACAATTTTTATGGCATTCCTGTTGATCAGATCCTTCTTTGTCTAAAGAATAATTTTATATATATATATATATAAAGGTTTGCATTTTTCTTACAATTCTTCTTTGTGTATACTTTCAGCTCCTATACTTTCACTGGTAAGCACCTTTCCTTGTCGTAAAAGTCTTTCCAGAGGAGATTGCTTCTGATTTGCAAAGTCACTCTATTCTTATAGCAAGGAACAGCACTTCAGCTTAGTAACCTGTCTCTGAAAGTGGGACAGACTATCTGAAAATGTATTCTGATCTCTTAAAATGTCACATTCCCTACAAATTCCATTGAGTGTTACATCCATTGAGTGGAAGACTATCATTTCATAAGTAATATTCTTAGAATAGTTTCCTGTATAAACTGACCACATGAACATTCCATAGTATGGTTAAAGCGAGACTTTTATTGTCAGTATGAGAGAGAACAGCCAGAGGCATCAGAAAGAGTCCAGAGAGAGAGAGAGAAAAGTAAACTGAACATAGCCACCAGACTGGATCTGGCCAGGGCAATCTGTGAAAGAGGAGAGAATAGCAGAGTATAGAGAATAAAGAAAACATAGCGAGAGAAGCAGGAACACAGCATGAGAGAAAGAAAGAGAGAGTATAAAGAATAGCAGGATTATAAGGAGAATGAGTAGTGGAGAAGTAGGAAGCCTATGAGCTGGAGAGAATTCAGGGTAGGGGAGGAGGCGGGAAATGTTAGGTTAGGGTGCTAGCATGGACTTTGAAATGTATAACAGGTGTGTGTGTGTGTGTGATGCTGAAGGAGCCTGGAGGCCAGCATGGGCTTTGATATGCTCATAGGCCCCAGAGATAGCCATTTGTCCCTTCTTCCAGAGATAAGGGAAATGACTCCTTTCAGAAGGTGGGAACCAGGTCCACAAGTTCCTGAGGAATGCTACCTTTTATCTGTTCCCCTGAAATCCTGCCATAGTCTAGAGTGAACACATTTCTGAATATTTAGACCACCTTTTGGAATCTGGGGAACTGGAGTTTTCTTTGGACTTGACATTCTCTCTAATTATTAAATTCGTACAAGCTTTCCTTTTCTTATAAAATAGTTTGTGTTCAGCTGTTCTATATTAGTAACATGTTTCTAACAAAGCAGAGCAGCTAGCATGCAGAAATTAATAAACATGTAAGGAGATATAGGAACAATCTGCAATAGAATTAGGGGAACAAGTGACCTGTAATTCATGAAAAAGAAAGAAAACTGAAAACGAAAGAAAGAAAGAAAGAAAGAAAGAAAGAAAGAAAGAAAGAAAGAAAGAAAGAAAGAAAGAAAGAAAGGAAGAAAGGAAGGAAAGGAGGGAGAAGCAGATATGTAGTAACGGGTGACTGGATTGAAGTAGGCAGATTCTGTCAAACGATGAACCTCAAATACTGACACATTCCTTAACGTCTTTATGTCTTGGTAGGGACCTCTAGATGGATTTTCAAGAGAAATAGCTATCATTTCAGGTTATGAAACTAAAGAGCTGCAATCCCTTTTTAGTCTCAAGTTCATGATTATAGAATTCTTTGCATAGAGGTACAAGAAAAACAAAGCAATTGAAGGCCACCAAGTTCAGAGACAAGTTTGCCACTCTGGGTGTGTAGCCATTAAGTGATGTCCACCGGTTTGATACATTACAGGTTATCACTGTGCCTAACTTTTGCACACTGATGTTCTAAATGAAGTTGAATATCTGATTTCCCAGCATGACACTGAACTTTAGCATCTTTTCCAGCTCCTTTACAGCCAGTCTTTTTTACTAAGTAACAATTGCAGAGAACATCTCACACTGAGTCAAATGAGGTAGCACATCCTCTTGTATCATTAACCCTAAGCTCAGGCCTACCTTTGAGAACACCAGACGTGTTTCCAAAGCAATTACTTGTGATCTTGATGTTCTTCCAACTTCATTTAGAGGACAAGTTGAGAATGTGCATATATATAATTTTGTTTAGAACGTCTTATTAAGTTTGAAGGCACCTTTTTCTTTTCTTATTTATTGTGTGTGTGGGTGTGTGTATGGAAATTACAGGAAAATTGGGGAAGTCCATTCTCTCCTTCTATTATGTGGGCCTCCAGGGATCCAACTCAGGTCATTAAGCTTAACAGAGAAAGCATTTTTGTGCTGTGCCATCTTGCTGGCCCCATTTTTTTTCTTACATAGTCATCAAGAACGGGTGACACATTCATCTCAGAAGGCAGTAAGAATCCCATGGGAAAAATAGCAAGTGAAGAGACATCTATTAAAATAGCTCATTAAAGTAAAATTACAAATTAACGTTTGCCTCTAAATCCCCTTCTATAAAAACAAACAAACAAACAAAGCCTCTTCTTTCCAGGTTTTATTTGTCCGACTTGTTCCCTATTACTCTGAAATGTTTCTTTCAATGTCCAGCAGTCCCTTGTTGTCCTCAGGAGACAGCAGTAAAGTAAATGTGGAGGAAGAAAAGGTTCCTTCTCCACATGTAACATGTGGGATTAACATGTAAAGGGCAGCACCCAAGAAAAGTCCGGAAGCCCTTCCTTATCTAGGCTTCATGCAAATAAAGGAACATGCTCAGAAAAACTCAGATGATATGAACGTGGGAGCAGTTAACACAACACTAATGACACAGCACAGGTCTGTACAGATCTTGACTCAACACTCCAGGGCCCCGCTCTGCACTCTTGCATCCTGCCTTCTGGCCTCAGACAAGCCTGTAACACGCACACATCTATGAGCAGAGCAAGGAAGTGTCTCCCTGTGGCTACTGACTTGAGAAGCCAGGCCTAGAGAGACGGATCCATACTGAGAACCTCATGGATTCCAGACCTGGAGGTTTTCAGCTACAGAATTCCTAGCTAGCTCACAGGAATCCTCTATTTCTCCTTGGGGTGCTCCTTGGATCACATTATGATAAAGATCTCTGGCATATCTGTGCCAAAAGACCAATTCACCAGAATAAAACTATCTATAATAGTAGTCTAATTTTTGTTATTCTAATTGCTAAAAATGCTATTTGAAAAAAATAACAGAATTGGCTTTCTAGTTCTCACTAATGACCAGAAATTAGACCATTCAAATAATAGGCTAAAATGAGCCCCCATTAAACATTAGGACAATAATACAAAAATCAGAAGTAATGGTTTTATTGTGTTCAGAATGTTAAAGCAACCCATTGTGTAGCTACAGGAAGGGAATTACTTATTTTAAAAAGCTGGGAAATGAACAGAAATGCTCAGAGTAAGCATTAGAAAGAATTTGTTGAGTCATCAAGATGTATTTTAAAGTGACCTTCAGAAATACCTTTAAAAATACAAGAATATATTGGGATTTTATATAGTCGTTATGTACATTTACCAAGTATACAGCTCTCTACCTTGCAGAGACTGGCTGACTAGTGAGAACTGTAGTACCATTATCTTGGGGTAGTTCTAGCCCTCTAGAACAGCCATTTCCTGCCCACCTCTGCGTCAGAGCTAACATCTTGTGACTAACAGAGAAGAAAAACAAACAAACAAACAAACAAAAACCCTTTAACTTATCAGACCACTAACTCCCACCAATCCAAAAGCTAGAAGTGTGATCTTGGACCTATAGAAAAAGTTCCCCTGTCTTTCTTGTGTCTATTGCTCTATTGTATATACCAACATATTTCAAATTGGCCTTTATTTATTACTTTCTTGTCCTATAAAACTATAGGACTTCGTGAAAGTGCATCCACATTGGAGCATGGAATTTGGGATAACCTAAATCTGTGTTCCTGGGCCAGGCTCACTCGAGATGGGTCCAGAATAAACTATCTCCTATTCTCTTTAGGATTGGATGTATGGGTGTTATGTCAAAAGAATTAATGTCAAAAGTAGGAGAACAGCTATGTATATTAAAGTGCTAACAGTCAGATTTGTTCCTGTGCAGCCTGTTTATTTTCCCCAGTGAAAAAACAGTGGGAGTATTTGAGTTAACTGCACATTTGCTACAACTGACAGAAACTCCCCTACGACAGAACTAGAAATTGTTAGGTCCCAGATTCCAAAAGGCAGTAGCACTGACCATCTCAGGACAACAGTCTGGGCTTCCCCAGGAACCTGTGAGCCTGTTTTCTGTAGGCCAAGAAGAGCTACTCCCCTTAGCTCTTCCTGCTTCAAGCAAATGGCGCATCTGGTTACCTCTAAAAGCCCCACACTGGCCTCCTCCCGTCTCTGTGGATGAGCCCCACACTAGCCTCCATGTCTGCAGCCTCCCCCACTCTACGCTAATTTCCAGGCTATTCCAGTTTACAGCTTCCTCCTCCACCTGTTCTCTTTAAACTGGCAAGGCTTTTTCCCATTTCGCTCCTTTCTCTGTCCCTAAGAGCTAACCATGGCGGCTCTGGACTCCCCAGACGCCTCTAGGTATTCTCTTCAGCTACCCAAGAGATAGCCATGCGGCAGCCATTTTTCCAATAAACCTTTTCTGTCCACAGTTCCATGGAGTGGACCCGGTCTGTGGTTTCACTGCTCCTTGGCTTACAGTAAGGATGCTCTTTATTCATCAAACCCAGCATCTCCACACCACACAAATAATGGCTTTAGAGAGAATGGCCACTTTAATCAGAGGAAACCTAACTCACAAGAGGCTGTAAGCAATAACATAAGGGTGAGAACATAATATGTTTGAATTAAAGAAATTAGTGTGCTATTTGGTCATTGTGAATGATAACATTGGATGGCTGTCTTCTATTGTCTTCTTTATTAATTACTTATGTACGTAATTTAAATATGTACAAGATCCAGGGGTCTTTAATATAACATTCAATTTAAAAAATTTCTAAAGTAGCCAGCCTACTCAATAAAATGAAGTTACTCTGTAATATCTAACATCAAACTCTCAGAGATTGAGGTCCATGATAAAGAGTGATTTTTCTCTACAAGAATGCTGAGTGATGTTTATTTGTGGATTATTTTCTAAATTTGTAGTAAAAAGAAGTATTATTTTTAAGGTAGAGTTGAGTTGGAGACAGAGTAGAAATTACTTTTCATCTTAATTATAGGGAAGAAAGACAAACTTTCCATAGCAGATGAATGGTGAAAACACTGTTAGTCTCCCACCCTGGAATTTTTTATTTTACTATGTGTACGTAGACAGATGCTATATATATAAACATATATGATGTGAGTGTACATATGGGTAACAGGGTACGATTTTGGCGACTGGAAGACAACTTTCTTTCCCTCCACCTTGTTTTTGTCTCTTGTTTCTGCCACACTGTACACTCCAAGCCAGCTGGCTCATAAGCAACTGGGCAGTTTTTCTGTGTCTACGTTCCATTTCACCTCAGGCATGCCCGGATTATAGATGTGTGCCAGAGTGTCCAGCCTTCTTTACGTGGGTTCTGGGGGTTGAACTTAGGTCTTCAGGTTCACAAGGCAAATGCTTATACCCTTTGAGCCACTTACCAGCCCCCGAGTCACACCTTGTGGTTTCAGTTAAAAATAACTGATTAGAATAACATTATTTGGATTATTGTTTCAGAAGTCTGTGTTTCTAGAAAAGGTCCTTTTCAAATTCATACAAATTGAACATGAAGAAATAAGCAGGAATAATTTTAATTAATTGTGAAATCAAGTTGGTAAATGATCCATAAAATCTATTTTTAGCAAGTGTTCTTCATTAGGAAAATATGCCAAAGCACAGAACTGCATGACTTTTTCATGTTCAAAGTTGCATCTGATTTTGTGACATCAATGGTTTGTTACGGTCCAACAGCTGTGAAAGAAGTAGCAACTGGGCTCAGTGGCTTACACTTGTCAAACAGAACCTAGGCTGAGGCAGCAAGACCACAAGTTCCTGGCCAGCATGTGCTATTGAAGGAGAATCTCTCTCTAAAACCAAACAAACACACAAGCAAGCACAAAACAACAGGAAACAAACACGGCCCCAGAAAGTAAGTATGATATAAATATTGTGCATATAAATGGTGTTTCTCAGAGAGCACTTCTTTACAACTTCTAGGTCATACCAATATTCTGTGAGGATGGGCATGTGTAAGCACACCAGGAGCTCAGCTTGCCTGAGGGAAATCAAACTGTCTTCAGAAGCACTGGCAGCCAAATCCGTCCAGTTCACTCTAAGAAAACTTCCCAGGCTCTATGCTATTCAATTCCAGTAGATTTTTGTTACTGAACTAAATTCAGCCAGAATTTTAGCCAGAGTTTGTGTGAAGACTTCATTTTCTCCTAAGAGCTCAGAAGAGCTGTTACCTGACCAAAGCAAACAAAACAAAACAAAAAAACGGAACTATGCATCAGGTCCAAATGATTTTTAATGATTGATTGTTTAATTATTTTATGTGTATATTTTTTTTCTTACAGATCTGTCTGTATATCATGAGTGTGCCTGGTATATTCTCTGAGGTCAGAAGAGGGTATACGGTCTTCTAGAACTGGAGTTACTGATAGTTGTGAACCACCATGAAAGTGCTATGGACACAGTATGAATCCTTTGCAAGAGCAGCAGGCACTCTTAACTACATCCTCCAAATAAGTTTCTAAAAGGCATCTAGGGCTAAGGAAATGGCTCAGTGGGTAACGCTTTCTCTGAGCAAGCCTGTCAGCACTGAGCTTGAAGCCCCACAACCCATGTAACTGTCAGGCACAACAGTGACACCTGTAGTCCAGTCTTCCTATAAGAAAATGGAAGACAGAGACAGCAGAATCTGGGTCATGAGACCTTGTGTTAAAGAAAATGGGAGGGGAGGACCAACACCTGAGATTGTCTTCTGACTCCACACACACCCTTTGGAACACATATGTCTGCTACACCCACGCCAGTGTCGCCATAGTAGCATGTGCTACAGGGCGGGAGACACGCTTTCTTCAGAAATTCGCTCCCCGGAAGGTCCCTGGCAGACCCCCAACCCCCGTTTGGCAAAGAGACGCATTCTGAGATTTCTACGCTTTTTCAGTTGCGGTTCTGGGGCTGGATTAATGAGGTTTTTGGTCTTTCTCTGTGACTCCTAAAACAGTACAACTAATTTTATAAAGAAATTTATTATTAGTAAATTATTAAAGGCTTTAATAAAAATAAAATGTAAAAAGAATAAATTTAAAAAAGGTAATAAATTAGATTCAGTATCAAAAGGCATTATAGGAATAGTAAAAGACATAATGGGCTCCTTCTTAAGAAAAAATAACATGAGAAGTACAGCTGGCACGAGTTTACCACTCCCTTCAGCGTCTTGTTCCTAGGGAAGATCATAAATCTTTAGCATGACATAAAGGAGGATGGTTGACAAAGGTGTGTTTAGACTTTGGCAGGTATTCGACTTGGCTTGGAGGACTATTACAGCTCCTGACTTTCCTTTTCACTGGTCAGTGATAATGAAACCATAGTTTGAGGTTTTTGTTTCTTGTTTGCTTTGATCAGAAAGTTTCTAGGCAAAGATTTTTTGTGGGCACTGCCCTATGTTAAAACATAAACTTTGTATCCTTGGTAAAAGTCTGAATGTTCTGAAAAGCATGCCAATTTTAAGGTGCTTCCTTGTGAGATCACTATAAAAATACTAGCTTGATTTCAGTAAAGTGCAGCAGAGCCAAAACCATCAAGGTGTCTCTGTCTGTCAATTCATCGCTGAAACCGCGTCTTCCTGTCCAAAGTCTTGTTCTCCCGCAGACGCCAGGAGCCCAACTGGGCCAGTCCATGGCATATGTCCAAATAACACACACACACACACACACACACACACACACACACACACACACACTCACACTCATACACATACACTACATCCAGAATTTCACTTAAATTTCTCAATTTCTTATACCATGTTTTGCTCAAACCTTCCTCAAAGACCTCTATATAATCCATGAGTCCATTACTATAAACAAAATAGTTTCCTTTGAGGAACACATTGTTCCGGGCTTGGAGTTGAATTGAAACAACAATGAATGAAGGGTGTCACCATTTGTGACATTACTATAGTTCTAATACAAAAGATAAGCATCCAATAAAGACAGAGCACCCTAATAACCCATAAACCTCACTTGGGAACTATATTTCAAACCAATTAAAGAAAATGGGCTTAAGTCTTTTCCTCAGTTCCATGATCCAATATTTGATTGATGTAATGTTAGCAGCTGAAAAATATTAGAAAGATGTAGTAGGAGATTCAGTCCCAGTTAACCCAGAAGGTAAGAATGATCCTGGTTGTAGGTTGGTTGGCCTATGTCAACTATTGTTGGTCCAAAAGTAGCCACATTGACAATTCCAGACTGTGCCCCTTCATCAGCTCAAGCTCTCAGACAATCTTCACGCATCCCTATCTGCTTCTGATATTCCTTTTATGAAGATTTGTGTTAATTACATTGAGCCCCTGGATAATCCATACCCCAGCGAGAGATCTTTAACTTAATTGTATCAGCAATGTCCCCTCTTCTACACAAAGGGGTACAGTCACAAGCATAAGTGCTGGGAAAGAAATAATCCTTAAAGCACCTTATTTTATACTAACACCATGAGCTGAACTCAGCATCGCTCAGTGGCTACACTATGAAGATGCCAATTTTCTCTAAAAATATAGATTGAATGTGATAATAAAAATCCTAGAGAAATTTTTAAGGAATTATAAACACTATTTTATTTGAATGAGAATGGCCTGCACAGGTTCATGTACTTGAATACTTGGCCTCCAGTTAGTAAACTCTTTAGGCAGGATTAGGACTATGGCTTTATTGGAAGGGGTGTGTTACTGGGGATGTGGGTTCCAGAGTCTCTTCCTGGTTCCTACTTAAAGATCAACATGTGAGCTCTCAGCTACTGCTCTACCAAAATACCTGGCCAAGCTCCCTGACAAAACTGTCACAGATTCTACCCCTCTGGAACCAAAAGGCCCAAATAAACTCTTTCTTTTATAAGTTGCTTTGATCAAGTATCACAACAACAGAAAAATAATTATTTTTGAACTGACTGTGGACAAGGTCATCTGTATAGTTATATCAACTATAAAGTAAGTCAAAGGAGCAGGAGACTGCTGTGTGACATTAGATAAGATAAAGACTTCTCACATAAGCACCGCTGTGGGAGCAGACAAATCCAAATTTTTCCCAAATGGAGACTCAGAAATCTTGGAAAAGACTTTACAATTATAGTACCACCACATGGGTTGGTAGCCAGGAGGCAAAGCTCATGCAGCTGTATGACGTGGATCCAAAACACATTTGGAATGGATACTTCTTTACTCTTCATCCTGAAACCTTCTCTCTCTGATTTTTCTGCTTGGCATTTTGTGAGACTAACCTTCTCAGGCATGAGGATCTCCCCTAACTTCCTCCTCTATCTGTCCTAGCAGTTTGCCTTTATAGCCTCAAGATTTCTACTTGCAAGACTCTGGTTCCATCTTCATTTCTGGATTTTTGTTTTTGTTTTCAGTACAAGGTTTCTCTTTGTAGCCTTGGCTGTCCTGAAACTTGCTTTGTAGACCAGGCTGGCCTCAAACCTGGAGATCCACTTGCTTCTTTCAGCCTCTGGAGCTCTGAGATTAAAGGCCTGCACCACCACGTCCATCTTATTTACTGATTCTAACTGAGATTTCAGGAAGAGGCTTTCTTAAGATTCAAAATAAATAAATGTGAACCCCATGGGGTGTCCCTTACCCAACTGTTAGGTACATCTGCACTGTTGGATTCCTATAAAGAGACACTGTAGAGCCAGGTGAGGAGGCTGGGAGGCAGAGGCAGGCAGATTTCTGTGAGTTTGAGGCCAGCCTGGTCTACAAAATGAATCCATGACACTGCTGGTGTAATGATGCCTTGGTATTGGTGGCCACTGCTCTTTCTGTGTTGGGTTTTAAAAAAGCATGTCATCTTTGAGAAAACTGAAAGCAGCGTCAGCTTTGAAGACACTGGCCTCCGCACAGTACTGCTGCCCTGAGTTGCAGGACCAACCAGGACACAATGCTGCACAGAGAATCTCTGTCATAAAAAAGCCAAGAGAGAGACAGAGACAGACAAAGAGAGAGAAAGAGAGAAAGACTATAAAGTATATGTAGCAAAGGTCTCCAGCCATTCCCAGATAGAAAATATCCAACTGAGCTTTGGATCTAATGAGCAGCAAATGTCTGTACTAAACAGGCCAGGCAGAACTAGTACCTTGGGTTTAAATATGTGACAAACAGTGATGTCTAACGACAGTGAGCATCCCAGATTTATACTGTACCTGTCTCATTCTCCTCCTCTCAGGCTCTTTTATTTGAGATACACAGGCATACCAAGGTATGTGGTTTACTCTCATTACTAACTAGAAAGTATAAACCTTTTGGCCTGAAATGACAAAAGGAAGCGATTTTCCTCAAAAAGGTACATTCTCAAAATGCATCCCTCTCTGCATAAAAAATAGAAAATCACATTGCCTACATGTGCACACATACTTAGCCTTTGGATCTTCTGTTTTCACTTGACCTTTCATACGTCTCAAAGGTGAAGATGTAAGCTTTCCGCCTGATCGACTGAGTGCTCCTTTTGCTCAGATAATATGATTGTATCATGGGTTCATGGTTTCTACGTAATTGTTTTCATGCCCAAAACTAGTTCCTAGAAATACTGAGTAACAAAATCTGTGACCATTTCACTTTTACACTTTTTAAATGTTATTGTACACAAAACTGCTATTTTCCACATGCCTAACTTAACATATGTACTCATGTGAGTGTGTTTGGGAGAAGATTTGGAGGCTTTTGCTTCATCTTTTTTTCTACTTCTTTTTCACCCCTCTCTCCTTTTGTAAAAGCAACCAGCTACAATGCAGGGATTTAACAGTAAATTGTAAAATTAAGGGCAAAAAAAAAAAAAAGAATAAAAAAAAAGCTTTCTCCTTTATTTACCACTTTGCATGAATCAATCCTGATCTAACATTTGGTGCTAAAATATGGCAAGGGTTTGGGGGTCCCTGCCCCTGCCCCCTGCTCCCCTCATCCATCTCCTCCTCTTTTCTGAGAACCCTACCACTGAGAGCATGGCCACTCTCTGAGCTTACTAGGGCTTGATGAATGTCAGCCATCACTTCAAGCCTCTGGGTTTTGGCATTCCATGTAAATTTAGTTTTGATTTTCTTCCTTGTCTGCCATCTCTCATAGAAAACGAGTGACCTAGGGGCCATTTTGCCAATGTAGCACTCAAACCAACAGGTCTGTGTTATCATCTTTCTCAAAACAAACTCATTAAACATTGAGAGGCAAATCTGAACTGCTGGTGTAATGATGCCTTGGTATTGGTGGCCACTGCTCTTTCTCTGTTGGGTTTTAGAAAAGCATGTCATCTTTGAAGACACTGGGCTCCGCATAGTACTGCTGCCCTGAGCTGCAGGACCAATGAACGGTGACATTGAACAGCAGTGTCCAAGCATGCCTTGAGGGTTCCAGAGAATTTCCCTTTTCTTTAAACTTTTTCATAATCAAAACGAACAAAAACCGTGTTGAAAATAATATAGTTACAACCTTGAAAAAACAGACACCTAGGCAATAAACTTCATGTTATAAAAGTGATGTATTCTAATTTCAAAGACATGGTAAGCTCTGTAGAATTTTTCACTGGCTAGGCTTTCAAACTGTATGATTTTTCTGCCAGCAGGATTGGGCTATCATTTTCTGGTTGGGTGTCGAATCCCTTCCAAGGCGTGCCTTGCTGGGATGACAATATGTACAGTCTGATTTCAGATAATGAATGTTAAACCTACATAGTGTTTTAAATGGTAGGAGGGACGCTCCATTTCTTCCGAGCTGAGAATCACTGGCAGAGCTGCTCACTAGATGCTGGCACCAGTACTGGAATTCTATCAATCCATGAAGGGCCAGTCTGGTTTAGTACACGGCACCATAATTTAGCTGCACAAACACATTGTTTTCAGCAAGATGAAAAGGACGACAGTATACATACTCATCCTCATTTTTATGAGCAGCCTGGTACTGTCACATTCCAAAAGCATCTATGGTTTCTGGACAACTCAGGCCACTTCCCTGGGCTTAGCTCATCTCCATGCTTCTTACTCACTGGGTCAATTTACATCCAGAATAAGAATTGTCTCTATTGAGTTTCTTGATGTGTGTGTGTGTGTGTGTGTGTGTGTGTGTGTGTGTGTGTGTGTATACCATTTCTGCCAACAAATCTTCTTGAGTAGTTTGAGTTCTGGGAACATCCAGAACTGTCTGCTCCTTTGAAACTGCAGAATAGTTAGCTGTGTCCTTTAAAGACTCCAGAGCATCAGAGGAACCTTGAAAATTAGATTCTCATTAGCTTGTTCAGAAGATGAAAGAGAAGGCCTCTTGGGCTTTGCTGGCACAGGCAGGTTACTGGACACATTTCCTGTCAGACAGCCATGCATACGCATCATCTAGGGCACAGGTCTTGTCAGGGAGCCTATATGAGCATCACCCCTCCATCCCCTTTCTCCATTGTGACTCAGGTTTGTTTGTTTATTTGTTTGTTTGGTTGTTTGTTTGGTTGGTTGGTTGGTTTGGTTTGGATTTGTTGTAGGCCATACTGCCAGCCAGGTAATCAAGCAGTCAATTTTCACCTTCTTTCACATCCTCCAATTCCAATCCTCAAGTCTAATCTCCAACTTTGTAGCAGAACACCTGCTGTGGCCTCTTCTTCCTCTCTGCCAGACTCCCAGAGAACCAAGAAGAGTCTCCCACAACCATCCTTCCTCACCTCAGAGCTTTGTCTTACCAGCCAAAACACAAGCCACACTCTCCCTGAAAACCTAGGTGACTTAACAGATATTTATAGAACATTTCACATAAACACAAAAGACTATACCTTCTTCACAGCCCTTCATGGAACTTTCTCCAAAACTGACCATATGCTCGGACACAAAGCAAGTCTCAGCAGATACAAGAAGATTAAAATAACACCCTGCACCTTATCTGGCTACCACAGGTTAAAACTGGATATCAACAAAAACACCATAACTACTGTCTACTGAATGAAAAAATGGGTCAAGGAAGAAATAAAAGACTCTATTGCTTGCCTTTGGATCCCTTTCCCTCGGTGGGCTGCCTTGTCTAGCATCAGTGGGAGAAAGTGCTCTTAGTCCTGCTGTGACTTGATGTGCCAGAATGGTACCCATGTGGAGGCCTCTTTCTCTGAGAAAAAAGGAAGTAAGGAATAAGGGAAAGGGGAGGGGGATGTAAGAGTCAGACTGGAGAAGAGGAAGAAGGGAGCTTTGATCAAGATATAAAGTGAATTAATTAATTAATGAAAAAAGTTTTAGAATTGAATCAAATGGAAACACAATCTACCCAAACTTATGGGACACAATGAAGGCCATTCCACAAGGCAAATTTACAGCACTAAATGCCTGCATTAAAAAAAAAAGAAAAAGAAAGGAGAAATTATATACTGGTAACTTTATAGCATACCTGAAAGCTCTAAAGAACTAAAAAAATAAATCACAATTTTAAGAAAGGAGATGACAAGAAATAATCAAACTCAGGGCTGAAAACAGTAAAATAGGAAAGAAGGGAGGGAGGGAGGGAAGGGAGGGAGAGAGAAATGAAGGAGGGAAGAAAGAAAGAGAGAGAGAGAGAAAGAAAGAAAGAAAGAAAGAAAGAAAGAAAGAAAGAAAGAAAGAAAGAAAGAAAGAAAGAAACACAAAGAATCAATGAAACAAAGAACTAGTTCTCTGAGAAGATCAACTAGATTGACAAACTTTTAGCAAAATTAACTAAAAAGGCAGAGTGAAAAGAACCAAAATAACAAAATTAAAGGTTTAATGGGGGAGGGGGGAGGTCTTAACAACAGACACTGAAGAAATCAAAAAAAATCATAAATACATACTCTAAAAATCCATATGCCACCAAATTGTACAATAAAAAGAAATGGAAAACTGGATATACTCCACCTACCAAAGTTAAATCAAGATCAGATAAGCGATTTAAGCAGACATATAGCACCTAGTAAAATAGAAGCAGTAATTAAAAGTCTCCAAGAGGGGAAAAAAAAAAGATCAGGGCCAGAATTTTAATACAAACTTTGCTCAACTTTCAAAGAAAAATTAACCAATACTCCTCAAATTACTCCACAAAATGAAAATAGAACATTGCCCAATTGTTCTTGCAAAGCCAGAGTTAGCCTAATACCTAAACCACAAAAAGACCTAATAAAGAATAATAATTGCAAACCAATTTTCTTTATGAGCATAGATGCAAAAATTGTTAATAAAATATTTGCAAACAGAATCTAAGAACACATCAAAAGATCATTTATCATGATCAAGTAGGCTTCATCCCAGAGATGCATGTATGGCCCCAAATACATAAATTAATAAATATAATCTACCATATACACAAACTGAAAAAAATACAAATTCATTTTATTAGACATAGAAAAAACTTTGACAAGATTCAATACCTCTTCATGATGAAAGTCCTGTAGAGTAGGGATACAAGATAATTATATATTAATATAATAAAGGCAATTTACAGCAAGTCCACAGCTGACATCAACCTAAATGGAGAGAAACTCAAAGCATTTCCACTAAAATAAGCAATAAGACAAGGTTTTCCACTCTCATTACACCTAATCAATATAAGTTTTAGCTTAATCAACATGACTTTTTAGCTAGAACAATAAGACAACTAAAGGAGATCAAGAAAATACAAATTGAAAAGGAAGAAGTCAAAGTATCTTTATTTTTCAGGTATGACTGTGTACATAAGTAACCCTAAAATTATACTTGGAAACTCCTACAACTGATAAACACTTTGATCAAAGTAGATGGGTACAAAATTAACCCACAAGAATCAGTTGCCTTTCTATATATTACAAGTAGTCTGAGAGAGAAATCAGAGAAACAACACCTTTAACAATAGCCTCAAATAAAATGAAATAACGCTAACCAAGCAAGTAAAAGACCTATGTAATAAAAACTTGAAGTGTTTGAAGAAAAGAAAATATCAGAACATAGAAAGTTCTCCCATGTTCACGGATCTGTAGGATTAACACAGTAAAAATGACCATCTTACCAAAAGCAATCTACAGATTCAATTCAATACCATCAAAATTCCAAAACAATTCTTTAGAGACCTTGAAAGCAATTCTCAACTTCATGTGGAAAAATAAAAACCCAGGATAGCTAGAACAATCTTGAACAATGAAAGAACTGCTGGAGGTATTTCACCATTCCTGATCTCAAATAGTCCTACAGAGGTATAGAAATAAAAACAGGATATACTGGTATAAAATCAGACACATTAATCAATGAAATCAAATTGAAGACCCAGACACAAATCCACACATCTATAGATACTTGGTTTTTGATAAAAAAAAAAAAAAAAGACAGAAATACACACTGGGATAAAAAAAATTTAAAAGACATCATCTTCAAAAAAAATGGTGTTAGTCAAATTGGTTGGCTGCATGTAAAAAAATGCAAACAGACTCATACTTATCACGCCACACAAAACTCAAATCCTAATGGATCAAAGACCTGACCATAAGGCCAAATATACTAAATATGATAGAAGAAAATGTGGGGAAAAGCCTTGTAATGGACATTTTAGTTTCTTTAACCACCCAGTTATGTAAATATGTTTTTGTTTTAATCCCAAGTTGGATTTTAGTTGGGCCATAGTTTGTCCATAACTGTTAGTTGTCTTCTGCAGGGCACAGCTTTTGCCTCACGCCTTCTGTGGGCACGGAGAGGGGCGTGGTCTAGGGCTCTGAGGATATAAATTTGAGAGCTGAGAAAGAGAAGAGTGGTATGCAGTGTTGGCCTGTGGTGTGTAGCAGTTTGAAGAGACCAGAGAGATGGACAGTGTAGTGGTTTGGAGTACACAGATGGAGACAAATGCACCAGCAGCTTAGAGGAGATTGATTGCCACGTTTACTGTTGCCAGAGACTGGTATATCCCCCAAAGACCCACCGACCCTAAACAACCGTAAGAACTAAAGAGATCTGTGCCCTTCTCCCCACTAACTTCTCTTCTACATAGGGTTAAGAGGTTGAAAGATAGGTAGAGGCCTAAACACCCCAAATAAAGTAGGGTTTTAAAAACAAGGAGTTTCAACTCTGTAAACCACGTCTCCTACCCTGTAGTTGATGGCCAACAAAAAATAAACTCAATGGTATTTTTGGAGGTTCTTTGTCTCACAAGCTTTGTTTAAGCATTTTTTTTCACTCTTCCTTTTTCTTACCCTTTGGGACTTTCACTTATACATTATGATTTCTGATTTTGTGATTTTAGGGCATTTGTGTGTGTGCCAATATGTGTATCTCTATGTCTGTATGTGTTTCTTGTACCTTTTCTTTGGCTCTTTGTTTTCCTGTTTGTTTGTTTGTTTGTTCCTAGCCAGGTTTGTTTGTTTCTATCTTTTCTATTTATTACTGTTATTATTTTAGATGTCTGTTTTCTAATGAGAGTATTGGTTAATCAACTGCCTGTGGGCAGGTGTGAATTGAGCCTCTTCAAGTGCTGGTCTTAGGCATGTGAGAGTGGCAGCACGTGGTCCCCTCCACTGTAACAGTTGATGTCCATGCATGGGATATTGGGACCCTGAAGTCTAGGTTGCCCCTGGTAATAACACTTGGTGTCACAGCTTGCCCATATGTCTAGGTGTTGTTGATTCCTAGGCTTTTGGTAGCCGCCACATCACAGATCTCTGCCAGCTGTTTGAGATGCTTGACCTGGAGACTGGACTATCCTCTTATGACCTGGGTCTGCAGATTCTCTTCTCCAGTACTTTGTAGCTTTTTACTTCTCTTTAGACTCAGCTCTATACTCTGTTCCAATGTCTACTCTGCGGTCATCCTTACCCTGACCAAGCCTGCTCCTTGCTATCCTCTGTCTACTGACTCGTTTTCTTCCCACACAACTGAATAGTTGGCAAGAAAAGACTACTTGAGGGAAGCCCTTTGTTGGATCTATCATTTCAATACCCAGAAAAACAGCCCACAGGAGTGCCTGCTATCTATTCCTCATAGCTAATCTTCTGAAGCAAGTATTACAAAGAACCAATAAAAATCTAAAATATCTTGCTAGGAACATAGATTATTTATGTAAAAATAGCATTCACTGGAATCATAAAGCATATTAAACTAAAAATTTTACAGTACATTTTGATATACATTTTGACAAGGAGTTTTTTCCAAAAAATTCTAAAAAGCAATTTTATTTTTGATAAAACATTTCAGCATGTATTAATAACATGTAATAACATTCTTGTTGTGACATTTTTGTTCAAGTGTATGGTGTATTTTGATCATGTCCACCATCTTATCCCTATTGACCTCTCTCATCCATTTTCCATTCCCTTCCTCTCCCCAACTACTCCTTTCTTCTATTTTCTATTTGTTTCTTCTGTGTTTAATTAGGGTTATTTATAGAAGTAGAGGATTTCAATCCATCGACATGGTTGCTCTGGCAAGGGATCACATTTAAAGAAATTCTAGGTCTATGTGATCTGGCTGGAATGCAGACACACCTGGATTATAATATGATCTGGCTGGAATAAAAACACATCCTTAGTACACACATTTAATCCCAAGCAATGAAAGTAAGATTAGGTTATAGAAGGAAGAAGCCAGTTTGAAAGTGTCTTTTAATTGAGGGTCATACAAAGTGACAAATCAGAGAATGATCTGTCAGAAAGAGTCAGAGATAGGATATGCCCAACTCTCCAACAAGATAGGAAAGAGAGGCTACTTAAGGGCAACATAGGAAGATGAAAGGGGGAGGGGAAAGAAGAGGAGCAGTGTGTGGCAGTTTTATTGGGACAGTTTTACAGAGACAGGTTGCAAAGAGAAGGAGCCAGATAATGAGAAGGAGCCAGAAAATTAGAACATATTGCCAGAGTTAGTTTGAATCCAACCAGAGCAATTCAGTCAGAAGCCAAGAGAGAACCCAGATTAAATCAGTCAGTTTGGAGAGGCGTTTGGGTCAGAAGAGCTAAATTGAACCAGCCAGTGAGAGTTCAGAAAGAGCTAGAAAAATTGAGCTTATTCAGCAGTAAGTCTCAGAGGCTGAAACATTCTAGGCCTAGGTTAGCAGATGGAGGCTGGGAGCTGAAGCCTCCCAGATTCAGATTACAGAAGAATAGACTGGAGGCTAGAAGCTTCCAGGCCTAGGACTAGAGATAGCTAGAACAAAAAAATAAGCTCTGGGCTCAACCCAAGTCATGTACTCCTACAACTTGAGTATGGGTGTCATCTTATCCCCTATTCTGAAGAAATAAAAACAAGATTTACATCTGTGTTCCAGCATTTACAATAAGAGCATGAGTTTTTATTTGCAGGAGTATGGGCAGCTTCCAAGTAGCTAAGCAACTGAAGAAAATGTATTTTCTTCCACCAGCAACTAGTATCTGCCTGCTGTTGCTCAGACAGAGGTAGGTTCTCATAAGTCTATCATCCTCCATGGCAGGACTTTGATGGGCCCAATCTTGGGCAGGTCTTGTCCAGGTAATCCTAACTACCATGAATTCAAGGATCATTTTGTGCCCAGCAGATAGCGTCTCCAGCACTCTACCCCCTCATCCAGTTCTGACATTCGTTCTGCCCCCTCTTCCATGGCATCTCACTCATGGCTAAGTATTCAACAGTCACTTATTTCCAGCACTTTGACAAGTGATGAATCTCTTCAGCCATCAGTGCCCACTACCCAAAAAAGCTTCTCCAACCAAAGCTGGCAGCAGTGCTAATCTATGAGCATAAAGGTAATTATTCAGAAGGCAATTTGGCAGATAGATGATGCTCATTTTGCAACTTAGCAGCAATAGCTTCCCCACCAGGAAGCCATTGTGATCTTTAAGCTTTGAGATTTTGACCAGGTTTGTAGTAGCAGACATAAAATTTCCCCTTTGGAGCAGCTTCACACACCTTAGAAAGGGTTTTTCAACCTACATGGTTTGTCACCAATGCCCAGGGGGCACACTGTGTCTGACTGGTTAACAGTGTAGTATTCACGGACGACAACTGAGAAAGACTGCTGATGACAGATATCCTACATAGCACTTTCTACCAATATGGGGGTTAATGAGAAAGGATAAAAATTCCAGCTCATAAAAGGTCTTCTGGAGGTATCTCCATCCCTGATCTCAAGCAGTGTTCTAGAGAAAAAGTAATAAAAAACTTCATGGTACTGACATAGAAACAGAATGGTGGATCAATAGAATTGGATAGAAGATCCAGAAATAAACCACACACTTACGGAGACCTGATTTTTGACAAAGATGCCAAAACCATACAATGGAAAAAAGACAGCATCTTCAACAAATGGTGCTGGTCTAACTGGATGTCTTCATGTAGAAAAATGCAAATCAATCCATACTTATCACCATGCACAAAACTAAAATCCAAGTGGATCAAAGACCTCAATATAAAACCAGAAACACTAAACCTATTAGAAGAAAAAGTGGGGAAGAACCTTGAACTCATTGGCACAGGAGACAACTTCCTGAACAGAACACCAACAGCACAGGCTCTAAGAGCAACAATCAATAAATGGGACCTCATGAAACTGAAAAGCTTCTGTAAAGCAAAGGACACTGTCCTTAGAACAAAACGACAGCCCACAGGTTGGGAAAGGATCTTCACCAACCCTATATCTGACAGAGGGCTAATATCCAGAATATGTAAAGAACTCAAGAATTTAAACAGCAAAAAATCAAGTAATCCAATTAAAAAATGGAGTACAGAGCTAAACAGAGAAATCTCAACAGAAGAATATCAAATGGGAGAGAAACACATAAAGAAATGTTCAACATCCTTAGTCATCGGGGAAATGCAAATCAAAACAACCCTGAGATTTCACCTTACACCCATCACAATGGCTAAGATGAATAACTCAAGTGACAACACATGCTGGAGAGGCTGTGGAGAAAGGGGAACCCTCCTCCATTGCTGGTGGGAATGTAAACTTACACAACCACTTTGTAAATCAATCTGGTGCTTTTTCAGACAATTAGGAATAGCACTTCCTCAAGATCCAGCTATAACAGTCCTAGGCATATATCCAAAAGATTCTCAAGTACACAATGAGGACATTTGCTCAACCATGTTTGTAGCAGCTTTATTTGTAATAGCCAGAAACTGAAAACAGCCTGGATGCCCCTCAACTGAGGAATGGATACAGAAATTGTGGTACATCTACACAATGGATATTACTCAGCAATTAAAACAAAACAAAACAAAACCAAGGAAATCATGAACTTTGCAGGTAAATGGTGGGAACTGGAAAAGAGCATCCTGAGTGAGGTATCCCAGAAGCAGAAAGAGACACAGGGTATATACTCACTCACAAGTGGATATTAGACATATAATATAGGATAAACATACTAAAATCTGTACACCTAAGGAAGCTAATCAGGAAGGAGGACTCCGGCTAAAATGCTCAATCCCCATTCAGAAAGGCAAAGAGGATGGACATCAGATGAGGGAGAAAACAGGGAACAAGACAAGAGCCTACCATAGAGGGCCTCTGAAAGGCTCTACCCTTCAGGGTATTGAGGTAGATGCTGAGACTCATAGCCAAACTTTAGGTAGAGTGCAGGGAATCTTACAAAAGAAGTGGGAGATAGTAAGACCTGGAGAGGACAGGAGCTCCACAAGAACAGCAACAGATCCAAAGAGTCTAGGCACAGGGGTCTTTTCTGAGACTGATACTCTAGCCAAGGACCACTCATGGAGATGGCCTGGAACCCCTGCACAGAGGTAGCCTATGGCAGTTCAGTATCCAAGTGTGTTCCATAGTAATGGGGACAGGGACTGTCTCTGACAGGAGCTCATTGATCTGTTCTTTGACCAATGCCCCCCCCGAGGGGAGAGAAGCCTTATCAGGTCACAGAAGAAGACAATGCAGCCACTCCTAATGAAACCTAATAGACCAGGATCAGAGGGAAGGGGAGGAAGACCTCCCCTATCAGTGGACTGGGAGAGGGACACTGGTGGGGAAGAAGGAGGATGGGATTGGGAGGGGAGGAGGGAGGATGGGATTGGGAGGGGAGGAGGGAGGATGGGATTGGGAGGGAAAGAGGGAGGGAGGTATGGGGGGATACAAAGTGAATAAACTGTAATTAATAAAAATTAAAAAAAAAACAAAGTCAATAAATAGTAGTAAATAAATATATAAATAAAATTAAAAAGAAATTCCAGCTCAGTTCCACTTTGGCTTTTCCATGTCCTGGAAATAGGGTGTGTGGTATCTTCAGCTATGGAATCTTACTACCCAGTTCTGGCAGGCAACCAACAGCAGGCTCAGTTGCCTATAATGTTTTTGGGGCTTCAGAAGCCTCGTTTAATAAATTCATCACTAGTATCTTTGCTTTATGTTTTTGTTTGCTTCATTGGTTTCCTTTTAAGCACTACTGGCATACTATATACTGGATAATTAAAATCTCACACTGTATTTCTTTTGTCCGTTCCACCATTGGATTCTTCCTTGGAATTATGATTTTGTGTTTGGCACATTCTCAATACACAACCATCAGTATGTGTATTTGTGGTTCAATGGATCCCACATCTAAATTCAAATGTTAGTTAAGAACAGTTGTACTTCAAGACTAAAGTGCCTTGATATACCGACAGCAGTATAAGAGGGCGCCTGTGGCATTAACAGAGAGCTGGGTACACATGCTGACAGCTCCAGAACCATGTCTTCAGTACACCTGCATACTCACATCTAAATCAGAGTCTGTCTTTTACTTTGGTGGCTTTTACTAGCACTCTGTCTCCCAGTGATCCCATGGTAGAATATATCTTCAAATCTTAGGAACTAATCGCAGCATTTGATACTACAATCTGCTGAATAATGTATGTTCCATGTGCTTTGATGTCTTGAGAATGACATCTTGTCTTACAGAGTCTGCTGAATGAGGATATGCTGATTTCCAGCTCCTCACACATGTTTGTGACCCCTTTAGACCAAGCAGGTTGAGCCTCTCAATCCTTGCAGAGGCAGGGTTTATCCTCAGAAGGCTGAATAAATTATAGAACATGGAACTTCAGCCATCAGCAGCCTTTAAGACTGGGAACCACCATCTCAAAGGAAAACTGAGGCATAAGAGAAAGATAGTTGAAGTTATTGGAACATAAGAAGAAAGTGAGCCCCACATTCCAGAGCCTGTTTGAACCCCCTGAGAATCCAGAATTCCAACACAATTAATAGCATTTGCTGTAAAAGTCACCTGTATAAAAACAGGAGATGCTTAAATTAGGACTATTAAAATAAAAATGATTTATGCTTAAATATTAAACTTTTATGGCCTTCTCTTCCTCCTTTTCCAGTTGAGAACCTCCAATTTTCTTGGTATCTCACACACAGAGAAAAAAAAAATCCCATTTATAGTAAAAGACATTAAGTCCCCCATGCAACTATTGCAATCTACGGTTTTAACATCAGATTACAGTTCTGCCTAAGGCGCCTCTAGAGCCACCCTTCGATATCAGTTACTGAAAAGGGGAAAAGAGATGGAGTAACCCTTTGAGCAATGGGATCCCAAAGCCCATAAATGACAACTTTTAAGTGTAACTGCCCTTTGTGAAGCCTATATCCATGCTCTCGGGGCTGTCCTCTTCTTTCCCTGAGACCTCTCTTTCTGTTAATATTCCTATGCTTAAATCTGTTCAACTTTATTCCTAAGAAACTCCAAATCTGCCTCATGTTAACTCATCCTGAGATTACTTTTTTTTTTTTTTTTTTTTTTTTTTTTTTAGTCAAGTGAAGATGCAGCCTTAACAGAGTAGAGGTCTGTACAGGCTAAGAGAACTCCTGCAGGCTGCTGGTAGCAGCTCTGGGCTGTGTCTCCTGCCATACCCCCACTGGCAGGTTTAATTTGCTACAGTCAGCTACATTTGCTAATTCCCTTTAGGGGTTTGATTATGACCATGGTATATGGTACAGATGGGAGTCCTCATCAGCTTTACATCATTCTAACGGATGCCTAAGATAACTAGCAGATAAAGATAGATGCTAATTTTTTGCTCATTTTGAAGCTTCCAGTCCATGAAGAATTACCCCTTTGATTTTTGTAGCAAGGCAGCTCATCATGGTGGGGATATATTGTAGAGCAAATCAGTTTTGCCTCATGCCAGGAAATGAACCATGGAGTAAGAAGAGGCTAAGCTCTTACTATCCCCTTCTAAGTCATACCCTCAATGGCTCAAGACTTGCCCCTAGCTCCCACCTCAGAAGATTTCTAATATCCCTGAGGATTAAGCCTTTAACACATGAGCAGAGTTTTGGCGGAGTTTTGAGCTTCATAATGTAGCAATGTGTATTTATAGTTAAAAGTTTACATGATTATGCTCTCTGATGCTTTCTGTTTTTATGCATTTTGGGTTTTGTTGTTGTTGTTTTCTAACGCCTAATGCTTACAAAAAGACTTCCTAACTTATTACTAGATTATAACTCCTAGCTCTAAATTCCTTGATTCAGAATACAGTTGCATCTATCAGAATATTTTCAGAAGGATGCACTCTGACATAATCTCTTGAACACCAATCTAAGCACTTGCATAAGGCCACAGAAGGGAGAAAAAGCACTTTGCCTCTTTAGTTATAATTATGAGATATGGTAATTCTCTAGAAACAAGCTGTAATTTGTCCCTTCTGGACCTCATGTTTAAGTTAGCATTGATCATAAAGTAGTGAGGAGGTGAAACAAATCTGACTATCATATGTAGAAGTAGCCATTCCAAGGTGGTCATAATTCCATGAAGCCATCAGGGTAAAGCCCTCATGACTGACTAGAGATAGTGTGAGGGAAAGAAAGATACAGAGGTCTCTCTCTCTCTCTCTCTCTCTCTCTCTCTCTCTCTCACACACACACACACACACACACACACACACAAACCAATCCTTGACTCTTGAGATGTCATACCCTACCTCATCTGGAAATTTTACCAGGAAGAGCACCATTACCAAATGTGGGTCCTTGGGCCTCCAGAATGGTGAGTTAACTAAAAGGCTTTTCGCTATAAAACACCACTGAGATGTAGGCACTTAATTGCAGCAATGAAAAGTGGACAACTACATCGGAGTAAAAAGTTTCATAAAGACTCCGTGTACTGTGAAGACATTCTTACCTATTGTTGAGGTAAAAAAGTCTCCAGAGACTCAGGTGTCTGGTCATTTGGTCTGCAGCTGTTGGCACTGTTCTGGGAGGTTGCGAACTCTTTGGGATTTGGGGGCTAACTGGTAGATAAAGCCTGCCAGGGATATGCATGGAAGGTTATAGCCCAGCCCCTGAGCTCTTTAACTCACAATATGCATATATGTGTACAGGCTATCTCGCACACTCCACCCCCCATAGACCAACCACCATTCTCCATACTACGAGAGAACAAAACTGAACCAAAACTAACCTTTTCTCCCCTAATTTTATTTGTTATCGTAATCTGAAAATTAACCAATCCACCCACTTTATTTTCTTCATCAAAATGTCAGTCAGTCATCAACAATGTAAACAGACAGACATATCGCATATTAAATTTTACATCAATCCTTGGCATAATGATGTGGAACAGCAGTTATTCACTGCAAAAAGAAATCCTAATTACTTCAGAAATCATGCTGTGGGAATGGTGTTGAAGCAGAAGAAATATGCAGCCGCAATGACTTGCCAAGAGAAAGCACCCAGTGGTTGCCTGTACGCTGGAAAAATTAACGATCCCATAGTTTCCAGAAGAAAAGTAGAACCCGTTCAAAAACGTGGCCACGCACACTAGGGATGGTGTTTGAGGCTGTTTTTAACAAAGTTCTTGGTGAAAGTGGCACCAAAGTTCTAAGGTAGGAAACTGACTTCATGTATTAAGGAAAAGTGTACTGGAGAAATCTTATTTGCTCTTCTAAACCCAAGTGTTCTTATAACTAAAGTAACTGGGCCACAAATTAGTATTGTAGTCTTGTGACCCACCTATGTGTTGTAATGGAAGTCAGATGGTTTAATCAAGAAGATACCTTCTTTTCCTTAGTGTATTTTCTCCTTTGACTCCCACCTCAACATGTGTGCCCTTTCCAGATTATCTGATGAGGATAAAGCAAAAGTAACTCTTCTCTGGGAGTGGAAAGAGTTATGCAGTCCTAGGTTGTGCAAACTCTCCCTCCTGAGCCCCAGCAATCCTCCCATCTTAATCTGAAGAGCAGCTTGGCATATTCTGCCCTGGGAGCAGTAAATCCTACTCAGATTAGTAATAATATTTGACACGTGGTACTGTTAATGTCTGTGCTAAGACCAGAGCCCTCATCTGAAGGAACTAGGAGGAAGTTTATTCTGGAGACATTTCGAGTAACCATGGCCCAGCATCACAGATTTGGGCTACCCCAAATTCCACGTTCCAACATGAAAGCAGTTTCATGAAGTTTTTATAGTTTTACAGAACAAATAAAGTCCTGTATTAAGGTAAGTTTAAAATACATTGATGGGGGTGTTCCAAGATGGCGGCGAGCAGAGCGCACCATTTTGGAGAGGCAGAGGACACAAATCTCCAAAACTGGTGAGTGGAGAGACAATCGAAACTAGAATTTGAACTTTTGGGTTTTCTAGAGGAGAGAGGACACCGCAGAAGAGTGAAGTGCTTGTAGATTTAGATTGGGTGCTTCCCTTGTCCGGGCCTCCTGCACAGGTAAGCCTGCACACGGAACCAGGTAACTGAGCGCAAAGCTCACAGCCTGGGGACTAAGAGAGCAGAGACAGCGCTCCAGGCCCCTTAGCACAGCAGACAGCTGTAACCGTCCCTGAACACCACCCCTCCGACACACATCCAAGGAGCCCATACCCAAGGCCCCGCCTAGGGCCCTCTTGCGGAGCTCCGGACCTGCAGAGCGTCCCTTCCCCCCACCCCCCCACCCTCCCCACATGCTACCCCGCATTTGCCCTTCTGCGCCTGTGAACTTTCCTCCTACAGGTATAGCTGAATCACCAGCGCACACACTGAAACCACTGGACCTCCCCCATTTTCCTGAAGAATTCTCCAGACACCAGAGAAAGACCAGTCTGATCTGCAGAATCCAGGAACAAACAGTGAACACTACGGATAACCAAATGGCCAGGGGTTGGCGAAAGAACACAACCAACGTAAATCAAGATATCATGGCTTCACCAGCAACCACCAAAATTAATGGATACTCCAACTCATCAGAAACACAAGAAAATTATTTTAAAGCTATGATTATCGAGTTATTTGAGGCACATAAAGAGGAAACCAACAAATCTCTCAGAGAACTAGCTATACAGATTCAAACAGTTAAACAAATAAATCTCTCAAAGATTTGCCCTCCCAAATGGAAACAAAGAAAAAAGAAGTGAACGAAGCTCTTAAAGAAACACAAGCAAATACAGCCAAACATATGCAGGCAGAAGTAGTGGCATTAAGAGAGGAAACAAACAAAGAAATAGAGACCATCTTGGAGACACAGGAATCCACATTCAAACAGATGAAGGAAATGTTGCAAGGCATGAAAACAGAATTAGAATCAATAAAGAAAACACAAATTGAGAAAACCCTGGAACTGGAGAACTTAGAGAAAAGAGAAGGAACCACAAAGGTAAGCATCACTAATAGATTACAAGAGGTGGAAGAGAGAATCTCGGGTGCTGAAGATACACTTGCAGAAATTGATACTTCTCTCAAAGAAAAAGTAAAATCGGAAAAATCCCAAACATAAAACATCCAAGAAATCAAGGACGATATGAAAAGGCAAAAATCTAAGAATAATAGGAATTGACGAAGAAGAGGATTCCATGGTTCCAAGGTCCAGAAAATATTTTCAAGAAAATCATACAAGAAAAATTCCACAACCTAAAGAAAGAGATTTCCATAAATATACAAGAGGCCTACAAAACACCAAATAGACTAGACCAGAAAGGAAACTCCTCATGCCACATCATAGTCAAAACACTTAATCTACAGAACAAAGAAAAGATACTAAAAGCAGCAAGGGAAAAAGGCCAAGTAACATATGAAGGTAGAGCTATCAGAATCACACCGACTCTTCATCAGAAACTATGAAAGCCAGAAGGGCCGGAGGAGATATCATGCAGGCTCTAAGGGACCACAGATGCCAACCTAGAATACTATACCCTGCAAAGCTTTCAATCAACATAGATGGAGAAAACAAAATATTCTACGTCAAAACTAAATTTAAGCACAATTTGAACAGCAAGCCAGCCCTACAGAAGATACTTGAAGGAAAATTCTAATCCAAGGAAAACAACTACAACCAAGAAAACATAGGTTATAAATAATTTCCCAACAAAAATCAAAAGAAAACAAGCAATGAATCACAGTAACACCACCAACTCCACAATAATAGGAAATAACATTCAATGGTCATTATTATCTATCAACATCAATGGACTCAACTCTCCAATAAAAAAAACACAGACTATCAGAATGGGTGTGGAAACAGGATCCAACATTCTGCTGCATCCAAGAAACACACCTACGCAACAAAGATAAACACTACAACAGAGTAAAAGGCTGGAAAACTGTTTTTCAAGCAATGGACCCAAAAAACAAGCAGGAGTGGCTATCCTAATATCTAATAAAACATATTTTCAACCAAAACTAATCAAATAATCAAACTAATCAAAACTACATTCTAATCAAAGGAAAAATCCACCAAGTAGACATCACAATTCTAAACATCTATGCCCCCAAAACAAGAGTGCCTACATTTGTAAATGAAACATTATTAAAGCTTAAATCACACATTGACCCCAACACCTTAATAGTGGGAGACTTCAACACCCCACTATCACCAAGGGACAGATCATCTAGACAGAAGCCAAACAGGAAAATAAAGGCACTTACAAATGTCCTAATTCAAATGGACCTAATAGATGTCTACAGAACTTTTCATTCAAACTCAAAAGAGTATACATTCTTTTCGGCACCTCATGGAACATTCTCCAAAATAGACCATATAGTTGGTCACAAAGCAAACCTCAACAGATACAAAAAGATTGAAATAATCCCCTGTACATTATCTGACCACCATGGACTAAAGCTGGACCTCAACAACAATGGAAATAGCAAAAAGCCTACATGCACATGGAAACTTAACAACTTAGTTCTCAATGATAGCTGGTTTAAGGATGAAATAAAGAAATTAAAGACTTCCTAGAATTCAATGAAAATGAAGGCACAACATACCCTAATTTATGGGACACAATGAAAGCAGTACTTAGAGGAAAACTCATAGCATTAAGTGCTTTTAAGAAGAAATTTTTAATATCTTATACAAACAACTTAATGGCCTAACTGAAAGCCCTAGAAAAAAAAAGAAGCAGAAACACCCAAGAGGAGCAGATGGCTGGAAATAATAAAACTCAGGGCTGAAATCAACCAATTAGAAACAAATAAAACTATTCAAAGAATCAATGAAACCAAGAGCTGGTTCTTTGAGAAAATTAACAAGATAGACAAACCCTTAGCCAAACTGACTAAAAGGCAGAGAGAAACTATCCAAATCAGCAAAATCAGAAATGAAAAGGGAGACATAACTACAGACAATGAGGAAATACAAACAATCATTAGGTTGTACTACAAAAGCCTATATGCCACAAAGTTCGAAAATCTAAAAGAAATGGACAATTTTCTTGACAGATTCCATCTACCAAAATTAAGTCAAGACCAGGTAGAAAGATTGAAGAGCCCTATATCCCCCAAGGAAATTGAAACAGCCATCAACAGCCTCCCTTCCAAAAAAACCCAAGGGCCAGATGGTTTCAGTGCAGAATTCTACCAGACCTTCAAAGAAGTGCTAACTCCAATTCTCTCCAAGTTATTCCACAAAATAGAAACAGAAGGAACATTACCAAACTCATTCTATGAAGCCACAGTCGCCTTAATACCTAAACTACACAAAGATCCAACAAAAAAAGAGAACTTCAGACCGATCTCTCTTATGAACATTGATGCAAAGATACTCAATAAAATACTTGCAAACGGAATCTAAGAACACAGAAAAGATATCACCCACCATGACCAAATAGGCTTCATCCCAGCATGCAAGGATGGTTCAATATATGAAAATCCATCAATGTAATCCACCATATAAACAAACCGAAGGTTAAAAACCACATGATCATCTCCTAAGATGCCGAAAAAGCACTTGACAAAATCCAACATCCATTCATGTTTAAAGTTTTGGAGAGATCAGGGATACAAGGAACATACCTAAACATAGTAAAGGCAATATACAGCAAGCCTATAGCCAACATCAAACTAAATGGAGAGAAACTTAAATCAATCCCACTGAAATCAGGGACAAGGCAAGGCTGCCCATTGTCTCCATATCTCTTCCAACATAGGACTTGAAGTCCTAGCTAGAGTAATAAGTCAAGTTAGGGATATCAAGGGAATACAAATCAGAAAGGAAGAAGTCAAAGTTTCACTATTCACAGATGATATGATAGTATACCTAAGTGACCCCAAAAACTCAACCAGAGAAATCCTTCAGCTGATAAGTGGCTGGATACAAAATTAACTCAAAAAAATCAGAAGCCCTCCTGTATACCAAAGACAAAAGGGCCGAAAAAGAAATCAGGGAAACAACCCTTCACAATAGCCACTAATAACATAAAATACCTTGGGGTGACTCTAACCAAGCAAGTGAAAGATCTGTTTGAGAAAAACTTCAAGTCTTTGAAGAAAGAAATCGAAGAAGACATCAGAAGATGGAAAGATCTCCCATACTCATGGATTAACATAGTAGGATTAACATAGTAAAAATGGCCATCCTGCCAAAAGCAATCTACAGATTCAATGCAATTCCCATCAAAATACCAACACAATTCTTTACAGACCTTGAAAGAAAAATTCTCAACTTCATGTGGAGAAACAAAAAACCCAGAATTTCCAAAACAATCCTGTACAACAACAGATCCTCTGGAGGTATCTCCATCCCTGATCTCAAGTTGTACAACAGAGCAATAATAAAAACTGCTTGGTACTGGCATAGAAACAGAAAGTGGATCAATGGAACCGAATAGAAGACCCAGAAATAAACCCACACACCTATGAATACTTGATTTTTGATAAAGAAGCCAAAACCATTCAATGGAAAAAAGACAGCATCTTCAACAAATGGTGCTAGTATAACTGGATGTCTACATGTAGAAAGATGAAAATAGATCCATATTTATCACCCTGCACAAAACTAAAATCCAAGTGGATCAAAGACCTCAATATAAAACCAGATACTCTAAATCGGTTAGAAGAAAAAGTGGGGAAGACCCTAGAACTCATTGGCACAGGAGACAACTTCCTGAACAGAACACAATCAGCACAGGCCCTACGAGCAACAATCAATAAATGGGACCTCATGAAACTGAAAAGCTTCTGTAAAGCAAAAAACACTGTTGTCAGAACAAAACAACAGCCCACAGATTGGGAAAGGATCTTCATCAACCCAACATCTGACAGAGGCCTGATATCTGGAATATATAAAGAACCAAAGAAGTTAAAAGACAATAATTCAAGTAACCCAATTAAAAAATGGGGTATGGAGCTAAACAGAAAATTCTCTGTAGAAGAATATAGAATGGCAGAGAAACATATGAGGAGATGTTCAACATCCCTAGCCATCAGAGAGATGCAAATCAAAACGACCCTGAGATTTCACCTTATACCCATCAGAATGGCTAAGATCAAAAACTCAAGAGATAACGCATGCTGGAGAGGCTGTGGAGAAAGGGGAACCCTCCTCCATTGCTGGTGGGAATGTCAACTGGTACAACCACTATGGAAATCAATCTGGCACTTTCTCAGACAATTAGGAATAGTGCTACCTCAAGATCCAGCTATACCACTCCTAGGCATATATCCAAAGATGTTCAAGTACACAACAAGGACATTTGCTCAACCATGTTTGTAGCAGCTTTATTCATAAAAGCCAGAACTTGGAAACAAACCAAATGTCCATCAACAGAGGAATGGATACAGAAATTGTGGTACTTTTACACGATGGAATACTACTCAGCAATTAAAAACAAGGAAATCATGAATTTTGTAGGCAAATGGTGGTATCTAGAAAAAAAAATCATCCTGAGTGAGGTATCCCAAAAGCAGAAAGACACACATGGTATATCCTCACTTATATAGACCTATAAGATAGGATAAACATACTAAAATATGTACACCTAAAGAAGATAAACAAGAAAGATGTCCAGGGGTAAGATGATCAATCCTCATCTAGAAAGACAAAGGGGATGGACATTGGAAATAGGAGAAAACAAGTAACAGGACAATAGCCTACCACAGAAGGCACCTGAAAGACTCTACCTTTCAGGTGTATCAAAGTAGATGCTGAGACCCATAACCAAACCTTCGGCAGAGTGTAGGGAATCATATGAAGGAAGGAGGAATTGGTATATCCTAGAGGGAACAGGGAGCCCCAGAAGGTCCAAATATATCTGAGCACAGGGGTCTTCTATGAGACTGTTTATCCAATCAAGGACCATTCATGGACATTACCTACAACCCCTGCTCAGACATAGCCCATGGTAGCTCAGTATCCAAGTGGGTACCCTAGTAAGGGGGACAGAAATTTTTTCTGACATGAACATGAGATTCCCCTCCCCCCTGAAGGAGGAGCAGCCTTACTAGGCCACAGATAAGGACATTGCAACCATCTGAAGATATCTGATAAGCTAGGGTCAGACGGAAGGAGAGGAGGACACCCCCTCTCAGTGGACTCAGAAGGGGGCGGGGAGGAGATGAGGGAGGGAGCGAGGGGAGGATTGGGAGGGAAAGAGGGAGAGGGCTACAGATGTATAAAATTATTTAAAAATAAAAAATATTAAAAATAAATAAATAAAACAAAGTAAATAACCTGTGATTAATATAAAAATAAATAAAAAATAAAATAAAATAAAATACATCAATGGGTATATCAGAGAGGCAGGTACAGCAAGATGGGAGGGAAGCTTTTCCAGAGGCACAAGATGCTATCTGAGTTGGGGGAAGTCATCTGCTAAGTTAATAGATTCTAAAAGGTTTTAATCTATTAGTCACAGGATGTTAGTTCAGACAGAGGTGGACAAGGAGTGACTGGCCTACCCGTGATGAATTTGTAGATAATTAGATCTTTAGACGAAGAAGAGCTACCTTAAATGTGGGTCACACCTTCTCCTGGAAGCCTACATAAAATATGTGGGAGGAGGAAGCTTTTGCTTGCTTGCCCTCATTCTCAGCGGTAACTCACACATCCTGCTGCTGAGGTATTCCTTCACTCATATTAGGGCCAAATTCGTCAGGATTCTGATATGTACTGTGGACCCTGATGTGGACTGAACAACTATTGGATTCTTGGACTTGACACTGGGAGACAGCCATTGCTGGAGTATCTGGGCCACAGTCTATAAAGCCACTCTAACAAACAAACATCATATACACACACACATTGAATTTTTTCTTTCTATTTGTCTGTATCTCTAGAAAACCCTAACTATCAAAGAGGTTTGCTTTGCACTGACTTATACAATAGGGTGGAACATTCCAGCACTAGCTCTCAATGCTTCCAAGGCAGAGAACCTGGCTTCCAACCCTGGAAGTGCAGCACCACAGTAGACCCGATCTGACTCTGAAAGTTTGGAGGCTCTGCAGAGAGTCGCTGGTACTGCATATGTGTTGAACAGTCAATGGAGCTGTCTGACATCGGCAGGGAGCAGCAGGGATAGCCTCAGTCACTGAGAACACAGAAGCTTAGTGACTTGCACTGCCTTCTCACTTATGCCCTACACATCCAGGCAGTTTTTCCACTTTAGGGTCCCCTCTGATTCAGGATGGGTCTGGTCTCTGCTACACATGTCAATCATTGGGATATAACCTCCCAGACACACAGGCTTGACTGAAGCTTTCTTAGTTCAATCAAGTTGAAAACTCAGTCAAACCATCATAGATTCGTCTTTCTTGACAACAAAGAAAAAAATAATGAGGTTAAAACAGGAAATGAATTCATAAAGATATGGAGAAAAACCGTGGGTAAGAATGGCACCACAAGGATTTGAGAAAATGGTATTATAAAGACAAATAAAATATATTAATGCATATGATACCTAATCTTTATACTAATTGCATGGATTAAGAAACGCCTAGAAGATTATCAAGGCACACTCTGGTGATCTTTAAGAGCCTTTCTAGAGAAGATTATTTCAAAGGCTACATGAGCCCTGATGCGGGCACTACCATGCAAAAGCTGGGGACCAGGATGTGGAAATAGAACTGGCACAGCCCAGGCTCTCCCTCTCTCTGCATTCTAGCCACCATGAAGCCAGATGAGTTGCTCTAAAACTGACATGTTCTCCCTTCAGGGTGGGCTGATAGCTTGAAAATCACGAAGCAAAATAGTCTTACACTTTGAACGGTTTCCTTTGGGTATTTTCTCACAGCAATATCAAAGTTGGTCACCATGGTCAGAGTTGTCCTCCCTTCCTTCTCACTTCTTCCCTCCATCCTTACCTCAAGGAAATGCTTGATGGTGAGTTCCCTCTGCTGGATTTAATTAACCAGGTGGGTGGAGTTAGTGATGGATGATATGAGGAAAGTGAGAAGGGATATTTGAATGAATGAAACTGGGGGTGGAAAGGTGAAGAATAAAAAGGCTTAAGGGAGGAAATGAAAAAAGCCTTACTACAGTGGAGGGGAGGAACTGGATGTCAAGGGTGGCCGAAGGATGACCCGATAAACTTGTTTATTCAAGGGATTCAAACGGGATGGGAAGCAGAGCTAGCATTAAGGGGCCCTTGAGGTCCTCACTACAAACAAGGCCCCAGTCAGAATACCAGCTCTGTGCTGATGTTAGTGGCCCAAGAAGACACATGAACGTTGCAAAGCGAGTTGTGAGATGACACCGAGTGAGGCAGGAAGACTTGAATGGACTCGAGTAAGAGAAAGGTTTAAGATTTTGGTGAGCAGCTGATTGAAATCCCTGTAAATTTCCTCTTAAACAGTAAGATTCATTTACATAGTGTTGTTCATTGAACCACAATGAGTTGAATTTTACATTGTGCTTTAGCAAATTCTTGAGGGCAAGGATTTACTCACCTTTCCATGAATAAAGAGGAAAATTAACAAGACAGAATATATCAAGTAAGTAGAAACTGGTGATAAAATGTAATCAACCTTAATAAGTAGTTCTTTGTTCACTGTGGAGAAGGGCAAAAGTCGCAGTTGTGGCTGAGCCTGGAGATGATGAATACCTTTTGCTGAGCTTCACAGAGCTGTTGCTTCTAGTTCTACTTCAGTTTCCATGACATCTACCTACCTCTTGTCTTATATTCAAAAGACACTAGCTTCCCTCATTACTGCCACAAAATAAGCCATCCCCATAACATCAATTATTTGAGGCAAATTGAATCTTTGTTCCTTACAACCAAATAAAGCCTGTACAAAATACCAAAAAAGTAGGTACAATTTCCAATGCCATCACAGAAATGAATACTGACCATCCCCAAAGGCTTCAAACATGACTACAGTGGAAGATGATTTTCACTAATTCATTCATACAAGTGTCTAGAATCTGTGCTAAGAACTGTTCAACAGGCTGCTAGATTAAACACAGCTTCTGACCTTAGAGTACTAATATGCTGGGAGGTGAAATGATTAGATAAGCAAATGATCACAAGACCATAAGATTACCCAGATATGTTATTTTCTCAATGCTAAAAATAAAAGTTTGAATTTTGAGTGTGTTCACTAAATCAACCAGCTACTCTAGCATCTTGCCAACAAATTACACTTCGTGATTATACTGTAATATCAATTAACTGAAGGGGTTTTATTTTATTTCATTTAATACTGATTTAATTTTTTTAAACAGTGGCCATTTCTAATGTCTAAGGGTTTGCTACCTCGCCACTAAGAAAGCCTCAGGCTGTACTCATGTTTCTTTCTCAGAGCCTGCTGGTTGAAGTCGCTGCTTAAATCAGGCTCAAACTGATACTCAGATTTGCTTTTAATCCAGTGAAATATGTGCTATTAAAAATAAATTCTTTATTGCTTTCAGACGTTGCTGTAAAGAAACATCTAAAAACTGAGTGTGTAGTATCTATCATCTACTGAACAGCACCGCAGCGCCTCTATGCTTTAAGAGTGCATCCAAATGCCAGGATTCCTGCCAGCGCAGGGTCAAGGGAAGTTAGTTAACAGAAGAGTTTTCCATAAAGGTCTCTAAAAATATGAAAATTTTTCCTTTCAGAAACTGACTGTGAGAGCAGAGCTCTTACCGATGTTGCAGCAGGTGATGAGGGCATGATTCACTGAGGTGAATTTCCTAGGATAACCACCACTGTGGTTAAAACCTCACAGTGATGCAGATTCTTCAGGTTAAGTCCCAGCATCAGCACTTCCATCCCGAGTGAGCACAGATCGTTTACTGTAAGGCAGAAGAATAGAAGGCTACAAATTCCACCCTCCGCTCTGTAGATTTGGCTACCTTTCTCATGATGCAGAAGGTCACTCAGAACTGAATCTCCAGCAGAGATGACTTGCTCTGTCACAGGATGACACTGTGCAATTTCCAATCTCAGGGGGCAAGACACTGTGAATGCCCATGCGCTATCCTGTTTGAAGTGGCTCCATGAAAGGAATTGTGGGCTCCCCTGATGAAGGAAACCACCTGGGGCAGAGATGGTTTTTCCCTTCCTTGGGGCATCTAAAATAATGAGTGCCTAACAGGTCGTTAGTCGAATGTCATCTTGTGAGTAACTCCACAGAGAGTGGTGTAAGAAGCCCTCATTTGATCCAAGATGAAAGTGCCATCCCTCCAGAGGTAAGCAATGGTTTCTCTAACCACTTATTCCACAGAACAGATAATTGATAAAATAGTACATCGGAGCCAACCCCCCTTTCTCACCTGTGAACTGAAGATAATGTACCAAGTACATGGTAGGCTCTCTCTGCAGAGCTGGGTATGCCTCTCACTGTTATTACCTCATCTCTGAAGCACACAGTCAGGACCAAGAAAAACCCATGCATTGTGGGGAAAAGCACTCAACACCTGGAACCAGCATCATTGTTTCCCAGCACCCCTAGACATGGTGGGCAAAGACAGCAGAGCTTCCTCTCTTTTCCAGGCCAGGAATCAGACAGCAAGGACATGCACAGACAAACACCCATGTGTCTCCATAACGAAAGGGGATTGAGTGTGTGTTTTGAGGATGTGTGTGTGTAAGAGGGGTGATGTGAGCAATGTTGTCACAAGTGACTTGTTGGAAACTTTGCTCAGTTGAAAGGCAGGAGAACAAGTCTGGAGGGCCACTTTATGCTCAGTGTTATATAATATTTAATATTATCCCTACAGTCTGGAAAGTCACATGAGCCTTGCAGCTTTTACCAAAGCAGTGTGAACCCAGCAGAGGTTTCACAGTCCTGCCCCCATTATTCTTCCCTAGGCATCTGCCGCTGCTTCTGGCAGCACTGTTCTCTATTTTCTAGGTTGAAAGGGCCAGTCTGGATCCTAGTATTTCTACAATAGAAGAAATGGTTATTATATAACAATTCAATACATTATCTGTAAATTGATAGAATTAAAGCAATTGTTTTGTACAAATACAGAATGAATGTACTTAAGATGTTATTAATAGCATAGTGACAGTTTTTTAAAAACTTCTTGATACTTTATTTTATTTGAGGTTTATTTTTATTTTTTATGTGGATAGGTGTTTTGCCTGTATGACACGACTAGAACTGGAGTTACCAGAGTTAGCCACCAATGGGTGCTGGCAACCAATCCTGCTTCTTCTGGAAGTCAGTCCTCTTAACTGCTGAGCCATTACCCCCATGGGTTTGCTTTTTGAAACAGAGTGTCAAGGATCTCAGGCTGGCCTAAAACTCACTATGCTGCTGAGAATGTCCTTGGGCTTTTGATCCTCCTATCCCACCTTCCAAGTGCTGGGATTTGGGGTGTATAGCACTATACCTGGTTTATATGGTGCTGTGATCAAATCCAGAGTCTTAACCATGCTGGACAATCTGCCAATTGAGCTACCTCTTCTCTCCAGTTTTTATTTTAATCATTTTTATTTGATAAAATAAAATTCTACACACCAATACTTAAAAAGCAACATTTTGAATTTGTAACAATTGTAGTCTCCTTTCAGTGAGGTCTTGGTAAATTCTCAGTCCTTTTAATGCATAAGATCCCTATTCCCACATCAGTCGTTCCAAGTGCATCTGTTTTCCCAAGAGTACAAGTGAAGAAACTATATATATATATATATATATATATATATATATATATATATATATATTAATGCCCCAATGTCAAATACTGTGTTTGCCAAGTTATATTCTAAGTGAATTTCAGTTCCACAATGAGTTTTTAAAATATTGATCTCTTTTCATTCATATACTGAAATTTTTTTCTTTTCTTCCTTCCTTCCTTCCTTATTTATTTATTTATTTATTTAGACAATGTCTCACACAGTAACTCAAAGGGCCTCAAATCTGCATCAGTCCTCTTGCCTCAACCTCCCAAGAACTTAAACTGTAAGCATGAGCTGCCACACCTGGCTTTGAAAGAGATAGGTGAAAAATAAAAGTAACTTTTAAAGACTTATTTTTAATTATGTGAGTGTGTACCACATGTGTGAAGGGAAAGAGGCCAGAAGAGGGTGCTGGACCCCCCGAAGCTAGAGTTGCAGGTGATTGTGAGCTGCCTGACATGGTTGCTTGGAACCCATTTCTTGTCCTCTGCAAGAATAACAAGGTGCCTACAACAAGTGAGCAATCTCTTCATCCCCAAGATGTAAATATTACATGCATGTTAAAGTCCTAAAAATCCTAAAAACTGGATGTGTTTTCATATTTTTGCTAGAATCAAGCAAGTTGTCCAACTTACATCTTCGCCATATAATTCTACTGCTTCGTGTAACACTGTGGGGACAGCACTGGGTGTAATTTTATAACTATTGTCCTCTATAGGGGTTGATTTAAGGCCAGGCATGTATTGTACAATCTAGATAATACAACAACTAATAAACTGTACAACAGAATTGGCAGCCAAAGGGGTGTGGCTCCACAAGATACATTGGTGTTTCGGCCCTGCACTGTCTTTGTCTTTCTCGCAGGAGAGGCACAGACTCACTATCTTTTCAGAGTTCCATTATGTGAATGGTCTACAGTCGAATTTGTATGAGTATAATTTTCTTAGAAACTCTGTCATAGGAAGTGAATGAAGTCTGTTTCAATTTAAGTTTTGTGAAGTTACATAAAAAAGTACGCTTTTATCTCAGTACTATTCATTGGAAAACTGCAGTTTTCATATGTGAATAGAAGGCAGCTCATCTTCTTCTGAATATTTGCCAGCATCTCAGACTGAAAGGGAACTGGCCAGGTATGTAACGCCATCCACTAACCTACAATGATGTCTCAGCAACAACAGGCAGCCAGGAAAACTGGGAGCACGGGAGTTGGCCCAGCAGAGGATGTAAACACAAAAGTAACGGCAGAGAGTGGTGTCCACGCCTGACTCGCCGCAGTTGACAGAGGTTCATCTTGATCTCAAAAGCCTCCTCTGGGAGTTGGGCTATGTAGGTGAACATCAAAGAAATCAAAGGCAGAGGACATATGTTTGAGGATCTTAGAGACCCAAGCAGCTAAATTCAGCCCCACAGATGCTTGTGACCAACTGTATGAGGCACATTGCTCATCCTTGCTCATTCTCCTCCTCCAGAAAAACTTCTCTTCCAGCAGTCAAACATTCCCCAGCAGGTTCGTAGCTAATGGGTCACAAGTGTCTCTGGTGCAGCTGTTAGCTTGGCTTGCCATACCTGTCATACATGTGGTCATTTAATATGAAACCATATTAATCCACTCAGATTCAAGAAGTTTATTTCCCACACAGAAAGAACAAGCAAGATCTACCTGGTACCAGCAATTTGTGCCTCTAGTCCAAGAGAAAAACAGCAAAGGTAAAGGTCAAGATGGCCAGTGACATAGTCAATGAGTCACTCTGCTGGAGCAGAGCACACAAAGCCAAGAATTCTGTGCCATTGTATAGTCTGTATTGAGGTGAGAAGTCCTAAGATCAACTGAAACCAAAGTAGGGAGATGACTGGAAATATTTTCCCACAAGGAAGAGCTTGGGGAAGCTAGATACCTAGGAGGTATCTCTAGGAATCCTGTGAAGGCTCGGGTTGGATGCTGAAGCCTGTGTAGTTTGGGTGAAGACATTTAAGTTGTCCAGGATGTCATGGCAGGAATGACCTGCCTACTCTACCTATTCTACCCAAGTTATTCAGTTAGGAGCGAGTCTAGCCCTTCTCCCAAGCTCTACAGCATACCACCATCACAGGACGCATGCGTAAGAACTGAAAAAAGTTTGGGCCACAAGTTAAGGGAACAAGAAAAACTTTGGGGCTTTTCCATTGCTGTCTTTTCCTTTGATGTAACTATAGCTACTACTGACACAAGCAGAAAGGCTCTCTCAAATAAAAACCTGAGGCTGCTACTGGTGCCCTTCCATCTCTCAGGAAAACTTAGTGACTCTCTTGACTTACGGTGTCATTACCTTTCAAAATATGTACCAAACTGACGGCTAGCAAAGAGCAGCCAGGGGCTTACCACATGGCCCAATTCCTCACTTCACCCCAAGAGTAATTCTTGCTGAAGTCTTTTATTTTTTTCCTTTTTTAATACTTCCCTTTTTTTAAAAAAAGACCATTTTTAAACAGTTGCCATCATTCCTGTTAATAGATTTTTAAAAAAATGTACAGCAGTCCTGCTATCATAACAATTTCACTATATGCAAATGTCTAAAGGGTCATAGAAAAGGCAAACTTATAGCAAACATAACTCATGTTCCCTAATCCCCAGCCAAGTAGTAAAGCCAAAAGAGTGCCAGGCTATCACTCTGAACACCAATGGGTACCATTTTCTAAAATCTAACCTAATACATTTAGCTGTGAACAACGCATACTCTTTCTTTCCCTCTCTTCTCCCTCCCTTTTAGTGAAAATCCGTTACATATCTCACATAAAGTCATGTGTAAAGCTCTGCTTATTAACAGGAGAAGCTGGTGCTGTTCTAATGAAGCCTAAGAGTCATCCCCCTGCATCATCCATCCACAACAGTTGCTGTGGGTCAAACAGACTGGAAACCTTTGATGTGAAGTGTGCTAATTACGTTGAAGTTATGAAGGAGATTATTAATTATTCAGCTCTTGTGTTTTTCATTCCAACTTATCTCTGTGGGGGTGCGTGTGTATGAGTGTGTGTGAGCGTGCGTGTGCGCGCGCGCATGTGTACTGTGGTGTGTGTGTGAGTGTGTGTGTGTATAAGATGTACGTGTGGTATGTGTGTACATGCGTATATAGAAATATGCTCACCTGTGTGTGTATGTGTGGGGCCAGAGATTGAGTTGGGTATCCTAAAATCATCCTAAAAGACTCCAAAAAGGTTAAGGGCTTCGATTAAGACACACCAGCCTGCATGTAATACAATTGCCATGAGTCTTTGCGGAACTTTTTTTATATATAATACCATCTGTATTTTACAAGCAGTTCTAAATTCTATTCCTTAAATAAATTAAAAACAAAGCCTAGCTGGTACATGTGGACAGGACAGTGCTATTCAAAGCACTGCATTCATCATCATCATTTCTTTATTTTAACCCTGTTGGTACTGTAGGCATTTCCTCTGCCTCCATGGTTCTCAGCCTTAGCTGTAATCATAACACTTGCTCATCTCTGAAACTGTGACAGCATAGTATTAGTATTCACCCTCACTCCAAAGAATTCCATATCTGTGTGGGCAGGAATTACGTATCTATACCTCACAAGGCTCAGGAGGTTCTATGAGTTGTCAAGATTAAAAACCATTCCTTGGAGGAGAAGCATCAGGTCAGCCATGGGGAAATTCAGTTTCTTACCTCTCCGTTCCCTATGAGCACCTTTCAAAAGGAAGCCATCTATGATGAGCACTCTTGAGCTTGCCACTGTCACTTAGCATATTTTTGGAACCTCTTCTTTTTTGAAACTGCTTTTGGTTACTTTTCCAGTGTCTGTTAAAAAAATTACTGTCACTGTCCACACAAGAGTGTGGGAGGAGTCACTGAGTTCTGCATGTTCAAAAGACTGCCCTGTCTGCTCTGCACCTGTGGTAGGAAGAAATGGGCACAATCACTGCAGGCTCCTCCCAAACACTTCTGTCTCAGCTTATTGATGCCTAGAACCTAAAATGTAGGTAGAATTAGGACTGGTGGCTCACTTCCTTCTAGAATATCTTCAGAACAGTTCCACTGTGCCATAGCTTTTCTTTCCCTAAGTTACCTCTCTCTTCTAGACCTGCCCTTGTCCCCAGATCCAACCCCTTAGGGTCTGAGCAATGCCTGCTGAGTCCTGCTCCTTACTGTCCAGCACCATGCCCTCAGGAGCGCTGACCACCACAGATTCACCCCTCTTCTCCCATCTCTTCCCTGAATACTCCCTTCCCCTTCCAAGTAGCCCCAAGGATGCTTCTTCCTCACACCTGCAGCACACAGCACACCTGCAGCAAAATGCTGACCACCTGTGTGACTCAGACTGCTGTGAGACTGGGCAGAAGTAGGACGTATGGTAAGGGCACTCTGGACATGGAGAGGATGTGCTATTGTAAAAGCCTCTGCTGCAGCTCAGGTACAAGACCACTCCTTCAAGCAATGATTAGCACGGAGCTTAGAGTCTGCCAGAGATGAGACCTGACGGTAACCTCCACACAGAAAGGAATCATGAGAGAAGCAATTGCTTCCATGCCCAGGCATCAAGACTGGACTGTTAAAAGTAAAAAGGTATAGGAATGCAAAGGGAGTAAAAGGAAGATAGGAGTTAATGAAAACTAGAGAAAGGTGCTCTGGAGAATTGGTCGGAGCAAACTCAATTATTCTGATTTTAGCTGGAAACAACGCGCATTTGCTGGTGAAGCCAGAGGAATCTTTAGCACGTCGTAAAGAAGGATAAAAAGTAAAGGTAACTTGCTGCACATCAGGTGCGTCTCCTAAGGAATGAAATTCAGGCAGATTAACTCATGTTTACAGATATGCTGACGGAGCTATCATTGGTGATAAGGAAAGAAACAACGTCTTGGCTCAGTGGTGCCATCGCAGAGGCTGACTGATGTTTTCATTTGTTTGGCTCTTTGCATTTCAGGCCTAATTTGTAGCTGTTGATTTCTATGGTGTAAATGCTCCCAACTAGGGATAATTTCAAACCCATAACAAAACATCCTGACACAATTCCTGTGTAGAGCTGTTGAGTGCCACAGGCTCCAAAAGTCAGAGCAATCTGGATCTGAGTTAAGAAGTAGAGGACAATGCAGCCACTTTTGATGAGAACTGATAGACTAAGATCAGAAAGAAGAGGAGAGCCTCCCCTATCAGTGGACTTGGGGAGTGGCATGCATGCAGAAAGGGGAGGGAGGGTGGGATCGGCAGGAGAGGAGGGAGGGGCTTATGGGGGATACAAAATAAATAAAGTGTAATTAATAAAAAATTAAAAAAAAAAAGAATTCCTGTCTGGACAAGGGCCCACACAAGCAGTTTCTTTTCTGAGAGTCCTCCAGGAAAGTCTCTGCAGGAAGGTTTAAAAGCAGCAGCTTTACAACAGAGCTTACCAGCTTCCAGCCACACACACATCTCACCTGAGGGTCTCAGTAAAATGCTCATTCAGCAGGTACCTGGGGTCACTAAGAAGGCAGATATGCCTCTTAGTTCTTGGTCAATTTGGCACAAGCTAAAGTGGTCTGGGAGTACGAAACCTTGATTAAGAAATTGATTCCATCGGACTGCCTGCAGGCGAGTCTGAAGGGCAGTTTCTTGATTAATGGTTACTGTGAGGGCTCAACCCATTGTGGGCAGAGCCTCTCCTGAGAAGATGTTCTTAGGTGGTATAAGCAAGCAGAGAAAGCAAGCGTACTACTGCACAAACAGTATTCCTCTATGTCCTCTGCTTCAGTCCCTTCCGACAAGATTCTGCCTTGAGTTCTTGTCCTGACTTCCCTTTACCAGGGATCATGATCCAGATGTGGAAGACAAATGAACCCTTTCCCCTCCAAGTTGCATTTGGTCATGGAAAGGAAACTAGGACAGGAGAGAAGCGAACTACAAGGAAAGGCAGTCATTCACAGACATCCCACTGCTGTCAAAACGTTTAGGAGAGAAATGTTTAGAAAAGTCCGGGAACATAAAGCTTGTGGGTTATGTATGACCAAGACTAAACAGATGCTTTATTTTACTCTTTAAATATGAGTTAGATGGCAGTATCATTTAAAAAAAAATCTATGTTCATGGCTTCTCTTAGGGAAGGAGAGAGGAAGAGAAATGGAAATAGTGATCACACCAGAAGATGTGGCAGCCCTGCCCCCAGCTCTGGAGGAGGCTATATTGCCCTTCCAGGGGGCAGCCCCTCTCTCTCTCTCTCTCTTTCTCTCTCTCTCTCTCTCTCTCTCTGTCACTGTCTGACCCACTTTATCGCTGGAGGCATTTTAGCGGTATTCTTATTTTACAATTTCATATAACATTTTCCTCCTCAGTTACAATAGCCTTCTTTTCCTATGCCCTGCCATTCCCCACACACCACCTGCGTATTCCTGAAACACCTGCCACGGTGTTCTTAAAGCATCAGACCTTCCTCTCCCCAGATTGTGAGCTGATCGTGCTCCTGCGGCATAGCCCATCCTCCTCTGTGGAAGATGACCTGAATCATCCTTCAAGACCCAGCTCGGGCACCGTAGTCCACCAAAGTCCCCTCAGCTCTCCCATGGTCCAAGAGCAGACTAGAGCTTCTTCTAAATATTAAACACCATCTTGGCTTGCTTGGGGTATATTCTATTCCCAGAGGCCCCACAAGGGTGTAGATATACTTTATTTGTTTGTATGATCTCAAGGAAAAAACAGTTTGCCATACAATGGATTCTCTATCACTTTATCAAATGAGTAAAATAAGAATTAATTTTTAGCTCTCATTAAGCTCAGTTTGTCATTTGTTAATTTATCAAAAGAATTTTGCAATACTATCCTAACTTATAGTATGCAAGTTACTTCTCTTCCCATCTTCTCTTGTCCAGTCTCTCTGTAGACATTTCTACTTTTATTAAGCTTTGTTGTTGGTCACTCAATATATGGAACATTATTTATTCTGTAAGTCTTGTCCTAGATAAATAAGGAGATTCCACCTACAATTAAACACTTCCTAACACCTTGTACTTCCATGACATGACCACTTTATTGTTTTGTTTCTGGTTTTGAGACATAATTTCAACATGCTGCACAAGCTGGCCAGGAACTTAAAGGCCAGCAACTTAAGAGGCCAGGAACTGGCCTCTCTACCCCCCTCAGTACTCAAATTAGAGGTTTGTCCTACCATACTTGGGACAATAATCTTTTCCAAACCACTTTTGCAACATACTTTACTCTTACACCATCTCTATAAAATAAAGAACAACGTATGACCCTTGATTAAGAGTTGGGAGCTAGAGTGACATATCTTCCCCAGAGAAGAAAGAAAGAGAGGCAGAAGGCTTGAGAGAATCCTCAGCCTCCCTGAGGTGACTCAGGGAAGATCTGTGACCTGCCTGAGCATCATCCCTCAACATGGTGAGAAAATCTGCCTCGTTCTATTTGCAAACTTCTCCAGATTTTAACACGCTATTTAAAAACTGAGACCCAGGCATGCTCAGTTAGCCCATGATAGAGCCAAAGTAGTAAACCTGGTCCTTCCATGGCCAGCAAAGATTCCCTCCTCGTGCTCACTGTCACAGTGATGATAAAACCACCCAGGAGATAAAAATATATTTCTAAACACATACGTGAGCAGGGAAAGTAGCAACTCTATGACTTCTCCTCCAAAAGCAAGTTCTATTTGATAATGCAGAATGCTCCCAATGATTTGATGGAGTTAGCTGTAACTGGTAACCCTAAAATGCCCAAATGCAATTATTTTATCAGAGAATACAAAAAGTTTCTACTTTATAATCAGTGTACAATCATCTATACTCCGGATCACTTTCAAGTCCATGCTATGCACTCAATATTTGACACTTTTTAGAAAATACATCACAGATGAAATGACAGTGAGCAATTTAGTATCCTTATCTCCAATAATTAATGCAGCTCAAGTTTATGGAAACCGCCAATGTTGAAAGTACTAACTGGTAATCCCCCAGTGGTAGGTAAGGTGGGATTTTAAAAACCGCCTCCATGTGTTTAAAGAAATTAGCCTAGGGGCAGAACCGGCAGAGTGAGAAAGCATAATAATCCATTTCTCATACATTTACAACCACTTTCTAAGAATTTCAGCACACCCACCATATATAGAACCCACGTTAGCAGGAGTACTCCTGCCTAAGGTCCCCTGGAAGCCGGGGAGGTGGGGGGAGAACATTGCTGAAGCTCTTTGGAGGCCCCGGGAACCCAGTGTCCTGAGGTTTTTCCATTCCACCCACTGCTTCTCTCCTAGACTCCAGTCTTGGTGATTTCTTTGCCATTTCTACCCCTTGTTCTAATGAAGGGCATTTTTTCCTGTCCTTTAGAAGTGAAGAGGGGACATGCCTACTAAAAAGAACTAAACCAAGACAGTTTTTTTTTTCTCTAGTGTATATTTGTTGTGAAAGATTTTAAGTCTGCGTATTAGCGAATATCTGCAAAAACCTGTCTGGGAGCCACATGAGCAACTGGGAAGGAAGCCTGGAAGTTGGGGAAAGGAGTGAAAAATCTTACCTTAGTGGTTTTTTTTTTTTTTTTAATTATTCTAAAATTGTAATGTAAATTAAATGTGGGGGGGGGACCTTGTAATTATGAGAAGGAGCAGAAATGAGTGAGGAATCACCCCTGCCCAGGACTGTACTTCATCCTTACCGCAACCAATATATCTGCGGGACAAAGAGGGGTGCTGGCCCCAAGCAGAAGCGGAAAAGGAAATAAAACAAAGAAACAAACGCCCAAGTCCTGCAGAGAAGTTCCAAGAATTCAGCGGTTCTCTTGATGGAGAAACAAAAGGAGACCAGAAAGCAGGATGCCCAGCAGGGACCTCCTTACCCCCCAGCCAGGTGTCCGAGACGTTCTGGAGCATGGTGACCGGGATGCAGAAGAAGACGATGAGCAGGTCGCTGAGCGCCAGGGAGCAGATGAAGATGTTGGTGACGGTGCGCATGGCCTTGCTGCGGGTCACCACGTAGACCACCAGGGCGTTGCCGAAGAGCGCCAGGGCGAAGATGAGTAAGCCGGCGAGCAGGAGGGCCAGCCTGGCGCGCGCGGGCAGCTGCGGGGTGAGCACCAGTGGCCGCAGCCCGTAGCGCGCGATGAACTGCGCGCGTGTCAGGTTGTGCAGCCGCAGCAGCTCCGAGAGCTGCTCCGCGGTCAAGTTCCACGGCATGCCGGGCTCCGGAGTCGCCGCGGCCGCCCGTGGAGCCGCCCGAGGCCGAGGAGGCGCGGGAGAGAAGCCGCGCCTCGGTGCCAGCCAGCCGCGAGAGAGGCTAGCAGCGACCAAAGTCAGAGCCACTGGCCAAACTGTTTGCAGTTCTGAGAAAGTTCCCAGCCGGGCGCTGCGATCCTCGGAAGCCTCGCTGCACCGCCTGAGGCTCAGTGCCCAGTTTTCTGGACTCTAAAAGAGATGAACCCCGCCCCTCCGCGCACTCCCCAGCCCCTGGAGGGCCGCCTCCGCCTCCGCAGTAAAGCACCCAGCATCTCCTGCCTGGGCAGGAGACACCCAGCGCCCTGCTGCCCCAGCCCAGGCTTATGATGCTAAAATGAAAACTGCTGTTGAGTTTATGAAGGGCTTCATGGTTTTCCTCTTGTGAAATCATGTATGGGCCATAACTACCCATGGCAAAATGGGAATTAAGCATTTTCTGCATGGAAATAATAATTACAGAAAAAAGTTGCCGTCATAAAAAGAGGGTATCACACAAAGACGTAGTTTTCTCTGTTGTGTCTTAACTATGTACGATGCAGTACAAACCCAGAAATGTGACATAGATATGCTGTGTGTGTGTGTGTGTGTGTGTGTAACAAACACAGGAGGATTGAGATGGAAAGGAAACAGACAGACAGACAGTGACTATGTCCTGATTCCAGGACCAGACCTGGCACCTGAAAACTCCGTCACCATCCAGACCACACTCTGGACTTCTGCGTGATCACACTCTACCCTCCATCAGCTCTAACCTCTAGCCATCTCTGCGTGTCTGTCAAGAGTGTAACATCAACAGAATCAGACAACATATACTTTTTGTGTGTCTGTCTGATCTTCTCCCCCTTGACACAACAATTTGTAAATCTACCCAAGTTGTGAGGTGTATTGCTGATATGGACTGCTTTACTTAATCGTTTCCTTACTGTAGAACAGTTGGGGTGTCTCTGGCTTTGGCCTATTACTAATGAAACTGCTATAAAGAACACAAACTACTTTGTATGGATATAGTTTGCACTTCTGTTATCGGAAACACCAAGAAGTTTGTTTGTCGGCGATATTGTCCTGACTGTTTTATTTTGTTTGTCTGTTTGTTTTATCAGTTTGACACAAAGTAGGGTTATCAGAGAAGAAGAAACTGGTAAAGAAAATGCCTCCATCAGTTGGCCTACAGGCAAGTCTGGGGAATATTGTCTTGATTAATGAGTGATGTGGGAGGGCCCAGCTCTCGGTGGGCAGTGCCACCACAGACAGATAAGTCTGGGGGTACAAGGAATCAGGCTGAGCAAGCCGTGAGAGAGTAGGCCAGGAAGCAGCCCTGTACCGTTCCCTTGTATCAGTTCCTGCCTTCAGTTTCCTGCCTTGAGTTCCTGCCCTGACTTCCCTTAGTGATTCGGGGTAACCTGAGAGTTGTAAACCAAAATAAACCTTCTCTCCAAGTTGCTTTTGGTCACAATGGTTTATATCTTTTGGGGTGTACCAGTGAAATTGGAGTCACCACTTGGGGTTCTTAGTCTCATGCAAAGAATTTTAGAAGAGACAAAAAAGGAAGTTCTGGTCTTCATAGTTTAAAAGAAAATCCTTAATATGATTGTAACACACACACAAACACCTGCCACCACAAAGCAGCATTTAGATTTCCTAAAATACTTTAGAAAGTGGACCCAAAGCTGGGGAGGATATAACCTATTTTGCCATGAAAATCTATAGATCTAGTTCCAAGGTTTCAGTAGAAGCTTCGGTGTCTGGACTGCTATTCTGGTCCCCACCCTCACTCACACAGAGCCTCCAGGGGTGCTTATCCAGAAGATAAAGACCCAGAGCTCCTGGCTGGCTTTGCTCACTAGAAAACCAAGGACATCTCTGACAGTGCTGCTTTTGGGTCCCTGCACTAACATCTGTGTCTGGTTTTCATGTCCTGCTTTCATCCTTCTCCCCTCAGACCATAACTGCCATTTAAGAAACTGGAATGTTGACTTATCTTGCTTCTTAGAGCTGACTGGAGCACTTGGGTGTTTAAGTTGGGGTACCCCTACAATGGGACTATATAGAGGACCAAAGTGCATCAGTACCTGTATGTATTACATTACTTATACATAACTCATCAGTCTGCTGGTGTCAGAGTTCCAATTTGAGCCAACTGTGCCAATCTCACTTTACCTCTTAAGTATTTCTCTACAGCCATTTAGAACGACCTGCTATTGCAGTGATTTTATCTTCGCCTGTTAAATTCTATACCCTTAAGAGGAAATGGAAAATGTATTGAATTTATCTCCATTCTTCTTACTTTTTACTATTCCTTCTTGTTATGCCAGGATTTCCTACTAAATAAGTCTTTTCCTTTTAAAAATCCACAAACACACACACACAATGCAGGTACATGTGCACACACACACACACACACACACACACACACACACACCCCTACACACGCAATGTACACCTGCATGCCCACACATGCAGCACACACATGCAAGCAAACATGAACACACACACACTTATGCATGCATACATGCACACATGTGCACACACAAATACAAAAACACATGTGTTGTAGAAAAGGACCTTAGACTCTTGAGGACTTCTCTTCCCCAGCTAGTTCCCAAATAACTGACACAGAGACCTTTTAAACTTGTAAAGGCTTTAAGGCACAGTAGCTGGGCAGTTATCAACCTTCTAAGCTATTTTGATGTTTCCCAGCTACACATCCCAAGTTACTTGCCGTAATAGTTTCTGTCTGGTTCGCTTCTGCTCCATGAGTGTGACCTTGTGGACATGGGCTCACACTCCTCGCTGTCCCACGGTCACTTCTTTCTCTCCGCTTCCTCTCCTCCTGCTACATCTTCTGCCTCCTCTCTTCTCTCCTGGCCTCAGGGTCCCTCTGAGACTCCAAGTTCAGGAACTTAAACCCCACCTACCTCTCTTTTGCCCAGTCATCAGCTTTTAGCGTCTTTTTTTTTTTAATTAATTTATTTCTTTATTCACTTTACATCTCGATTGTAGCAATTTACCAACTTTGAGTTAGGTAGAGCAAAGCTTACACAACATAGACAGGTGTATGTCCGAAAGTGCTCATCTGGGAGGCAATGAGATCTGGGGAGGGGCAATAATTAAAAATTAAATACATTAGCAGCACCTGACCAACCCCCAACCCACGTATATACACATACACCCAGACACACAAACACACTCGAAAACACACAAGGGAGATCAGAGGACAACTTTCAAGAGTCCATTCACTCCTTGTGGGTCCATCATGTGGAATCTGAGGATCAAATCAGGTCATTGGGCCATTGATTTTTTCCCCTCCACCCACCATGAGCTGTGCTCTCGGCCCTAGGTAATTCTTTTTTTATTATTATTTTCTTTTTGTTGAGGAGACATTACTGCGCTGTCAATTATAAGAAGGATAAAATCAAAATCCCTTTGTTTCTAGTTACTAAGAAATACCCCAATTTCCTCCTTTGTTTCTGAAGGACATTTTCTGTGGATATGTCTAGGCTGGAAAGTCTTTAATTTTTTTTCCTAGCATTTGAAAAAGACTTTCTTACTTTATTCTACTTTCTGTCGTCTCTAAGGTGAAGCCTATTGTTACTTGGATTATTTCTTCCTACAATCATGTCTGGCTGTTATTTTAAGACTTGATTGGTTTTGTCTTTCAGACGTTTTTCAGGTGTTATAAGACCTGGGGTGATAGTCTGTGCTCCAACAAGGCAGGTTCAACCATCTGTCCTAGATAAGACAATAAGTGATCCAAATTATAGTGAAAAGCAGAAAACTATTTATTCAGTGGGATCCAATTGGGAAGAAGGAAAATGAGGTCCCAGTCTGTGCTCAAGGGCCTGACGTGATGCTGAAGACAGACTAGTGCATGTCCAAGCAGCCTCTAGCCCAGGTGGGGTCCTGCTCACCACTGATCATCATTGTCTCTTGGAGAAGGTGGTCATCAAGTTGTCACTCTGACTATCCCAGGATTTTGGTTTTCTCATACTCCAGCATGAGAATGCTGGGGGAATCCTAGCTTCTTAAGGCTCATTGTTTCAGTAATCTGACAGCCAGATTGAGGGACACAAGCGTCTCTGTAAAATATCTCCATCCCTGGCCATGTCAGTTACAAAACCAGGATGTGTGTCTTCATACTGACTCTTAGGTTAGCTTATTTGGGGCTTCTTGAGCCTCTTTAATTCAGAACGTCCTATCTTTTACTATATCTGGGTCATTTTAGCCTTTATTTCTTCGTATTCTTTAATTTTTAAAGAATTGTTGATTTTGTTTTATGTGTATGAATGTTTTGCCTGTGTGTGTGTGTATGAACCATTTAAGTGCCTAGTGCCCATGGAGGTCAGAAGAGGGCGTAGGATACGCTGATACTGGAGTTAGAGATGACTGAGAACCACCAAGTGGGTGCTGGCAAACCAAATCCTGGTCCTCTGCAAGAGCAACAAATCTTCTTAATAGCTGAGCTACATCTCCAGCCTGCCCTGTTGCTTTTTCAGCCCTGCTTTCTTTCTCCTCCTCTTTTGGACTTTGATTGCTAGAGGGCCACGGTTTTTCTCTCATTTCTTATCTTCTTGAAGGAGAGAATCCAGTGGAGAGACAGACACAATAAGCAGAAGTTCATTCAGCAGAGTGACAATGCGCTCCAGGCAGCTGAGCCAGCATAGGGAACAGTGAGAACTCTCTGGAGCTCATTGATAAAAGAGAGTTTTTAATGAATATTTATGAGTTGACTTATTCACAGGAGTAAGGCGCTCCCTGATCATGGATTAGTTCCCCCTTCTAGAGTACTTCCCCCAAGATCTCACTTGAAATGCTCAGTACTCACAAATGCAATTCTAAATAAAGCTTAGCAACGGGTATGGTAGAGCTCACCATTGAGTCCAGCACAGAGGCAGAGGTTGGAGGATCTCTGAGTTCAAGTTCAGCCTGGTCTACCAAGCGAGTTCCAGGACAGCCAGGGCTACAAAGAGAAACTCTATCTCAAAATAAAAAATTAAAACAAACAAAGCAAGCTAGGTTTTTTTTTTTCTTTTGAGTATGCAAAGCCTTTATTAGCGTGTATGTGTGGCAACCGAGGAAATTCTCTTAGCTCTTGAGTTTGATTCTGTGAAGATTTAAGTATGGCTGACTTGCCCACAAGGGGGTGTCCTAGCTATCAGGAAACACAGCTGCTAGAATGTATCTTCAGTTTCCTTGGTTTCTCTGATATAAATACCCTTTGCCTATCTAGTCTCGTGATGATATAAAAGTCAAATCTTGTTATATTCCCAGAGGTATCTAAGACTCCATCCAACCTTGTGGTGTGGGGCCCAATTTCTCTCTGTTGTTTCATAAAACTCAAATTTCAATGTCTATTAAAATTGTTTAAAGTTTTATAAGAATAAATCTTGGTCATTGATTCATACATTGTCTATACACTATACTTCTATACACTAGTTGAATATTAGTTCCTCATCTGCGACATAACCCAAAGCAAAAAGGATTTCCTGTTTGATACTTTACATGTCTACCAGCCTCTGATCCTGTCAGTGTGCAGAATGGTTACATTTCCATATCAATATCCATAGCTCACTGAGTAAGTACAGATGTGTTCTAAGAATCTAACCAGGACTCCAAGATGGTGGCGACTAGCGCACACCATATCTGAGGGGCACAGGACCTGAAACTCCAAAATTGGTGAGTGGAGGGGCAGCTGAAGCCAGAACATCAACACTGAGGCTTCCTGGGCAAGAGAGGACAGCCCATGAGCTGGGACAGTTTGGATCCAAGTCACCCATGACTGTCTCAGGGCACTGAGAGTGGTAAATATTTGATACCCCCCCAGCACTTCCCCTTGCCCCAAGCACTGGCCCCCCTGCTCATCAAAGGTGGCAGGGGTTGCCCCAGCCAGGAGCCTGTATGCTTGGTGACTGAGAAGGCAGAGCTGGCACCAGTACAGGCCTCCCAGGTCTGCAGATGCAGTGAGCAGCAGCTAGCTTGAGCAGGAGCCTCCATGTTCAGTGACTGAGAAGGTAGAGGCAGCTGCCCCAAGCTGGAGCCTCTGTGTCCAGCAGCCAAACAGTGGACACCACTGAGCTAAAGGATCTCCTACACTTTCATTTGCCCCTGCAGGCCCAAATCTGAGAGCAGAGAACTGGAGGAAACCCTGTGCTTTCCTATTAGGCCTGCGAGTGAGTGAGTGTGTGCAAAGCTTAGGGTCCCTCTAAGCTGGCAACCAGACATCAGATCCCTCCACCTACACCCCCACGGTGGGCAACATAGGGAGCCTTGAGACAGCATTCTTAACATTGAAACTGCTACTCTGTGGGTCTCCCAGTAGAGTCCAGGTGAACAATTCCTGGAGCACAGACATATCTGAATACCTGGAGGACAGTACCACAGGCCTGTGGGCCACTGAGGTGTTCAGCACACCTGCGCATGTGCATTGTGCCAGCACCCCCTCCTGTGCTTACGCCCCACCCTTCTAGGCACCTACGTGCACCAACACCCTCTCCTTCAAGGCACACTTCAACAGCACACACTCGCACTTGCGTGCATTCACCTGCAACCTTCCTCCCTTCCTTACAGCTGAAACACCAACATCCACTCACAAAGCACTGGACCTCTCTCATCTCCAGACACCAGAGGCAGACAGACCCAATCTGAGTACAGACACCAGGAACAAACAGCCAAGGTTACAGATAAGCAGGTGGCTAGAGGTCGGCATAAGATCACATCCAGCATCAGTCAAGACATCATAGCTTCATTAGCAAAGCCAAAAATCAATGGATATTTTAATTCATTGGAAACATAAGAAAATGATCGCAAATCTATGCTTTTTCGGTTATTAGAGGCATGTAAAGAGGAAACGAACAAAGCTCTCAAAGAAATACAGGCAAATACAGCCAAACAAATAGAGGTACACAAAGAGACACAATTAGTGGCAAACAGAGAGGAACTGAACAAAAAAAATAGAGGCCATCAAGGAAAGACAGGAATCCACATTCAAACACATGAAGGAAATGGTGCAAGACATAAAAACAGAATTAGAATCAATAATGAAAACACAAACAGAGAAAACTCTGAGGCTGGAGAACTTAGAGAAGAGATCAGGAAACACAAAGGTAAGCATCACCAACAGAATGCAAGAGTTGGAAGATAGAATCTCTGGTACTGAAGATACATTTGCAGAAATTGATTCATCTCTCAAAAAAAAAAGTAAAATCATTAAAGTTCCAACACAAAACATCCAAGAAATCAAGAATGCCATGAAAATATAAAATCTAAGAATAATAGGAATAGATGAAAAAGAAGATTCCAGGCTCCAAGGTCCAGAAAGTATTTTCAATAAAATCATAGAAGAAAATTTTTCCAACTTAAAGAGATGTCTATAAACATACAAGAGGCCTATAGAACACCATATAGACTAGACCAGAAAAGAAACTCCTCACATCACATAACAGTCAAAAACCTAAATCTACAGAACAAAGAAAAGATATTAAAAGCAGCAAGGGAAAAAGACCAAGTAACATATAAAGGTACACCTATCAGAATCACACCAGACTTCTCAACAGAAACAATGAAAGCCAGAAGGGCCTGGGCAGACTCTTAGAGAAAACAGATGCCAACCCAGACTACTCTACCCAGCAAAGCTTTCGATCATCATAGATGGAGAAATCAAAGTATTGCATGGCATAACTAAACTTAAAGAATATCTACACAGCAACTGAGCCCTACAGAAAATACTAGAAGGAAAATTCCAATCTAATGAAATCAACTACACCCAAGAAAACACAGGATGTAGATAACTTCACAACCAAAAATTAAAAGAAAACAAGCATAAAAGCACAGTAACACCACCAAATCTATAATAAAATGAACTAACTTCTTTAGTCACTATTATCCATCAACGTCAACGGATTCAACTCTCCAAAAAAAAAAAAAAATAGACACAGACTAACAGAATGGTTGCAGAAACAGGATCCAACACTCTGCTGCATCCAAGAAAAACACCTCTGCAACAAAGATAAACCCTACCTCAGAGTAATGGGCTAGAAAAAATGTTTTTTAAGCAAATGGACCCAGAGAACGAGCTGGGGTAGCAATCCTAATATCTAATAAAATAGACCTTCAACTGAAATTAATCAAAAAAGATGAGGAGGGGCATTTCAGTCTTATCAAAGGAAAAATCTACCAGGAGCACATCACAGTTCTGAACATCTATGACCCAAATACAAGAGCACCTACATTTGTAAATGAAACATTATTAAAACTTAAATCACACATCAATCCCAACACCTTAATAGTGGGAGACTTCAACATTCCACTCTCATCAAGGGACAGATCATCTAGACAGATGTTAAATAGGGAAATAATGACACTTACAGAGGTCCTAAATCAATGGGCCTAATAGATGTCTACAGAGCTTTTCACTCAAACTCAAAAGAGTATACCTTCTTTTCAGCACTTTACAGAACCTTCTCAAAAATTGACCATATAGTTTGACACAAAGCAAGCCTCAACACATACAAGATCAAAATAATCCCTTGTATCTTATCAGACCACTACACGCTAAAAATAGACCTCAACAACAACAGAAATAACAAAAAGCCTACCTACACATGGAAACTAAACAACTCTCTACTCAATGACAGCTTGGTTAGGGAAGTAATGAAAAAAGAAATTAGAGACTTCTTAAAATTCAATGAAAATGAAGCCACAACTTACCGAAACTTATGGGACACAATGAAAGCAGTGCTAAGAGAAAAGTTCATAGCATTAACTGCCTCCAGAAAGAAGTTTGAGACATCTCATATAAGCAACTTAATGACACACCAAAAACCCCTAGGAAAAAAAGAAGTGGACATACAAAAGAGGAGTAGATGATTGAAAATATTCAAACTCAGAGATGAAATCAATGAATTAGAAAAAAAAAGAACACAATCCAAAGAATCAATGAAACCAAGAGATGGTTCATTAAGAAAATCAGCAAGGTAGACAAACCCTTAGCCAAACTACCTAAAAAGCAGAGAGAAACTATCCAAATCAGCAAAACCAGAAACGAAAAGAGAGATATAACAACAAACACTGAGGAAATCCAATCAATCATTAGGTGGTACTACAAAAGCCTATATACACAAAATTTGAAAATCTAAGTGAAATAGGCAATTTTCTTGATAGATTCCATTTACCAAAATTAAATCAAAATCAGATAAGTAGATTGAATAGTCCTATATCCCCCAAAGAATAGAAGCAGTCATCAAAAGTCTCCCTTCCAAAAAAAATCTCAGGGCCAGATGGTTTCAGCGCAGAATTCTACCATACTTTCAAGGAAGAGCTAACTCCAATTCTCTTCAAACTACTCCACAAAATAGAAACAGAAGGAACATTACCAAACTCATTCTATGAGGCCACAGTCACCTTGATACGTAAACCACACAAAGACCCACAAAAAAAAAAGAGAACTTCAGACCTATCTCTCTTATGAACATTGATGCAAAAATACTCAATAAAATACTAGCTAACAGAATCCAAGAATACATAAAAAATATCATCCACCATAACCAAATAGGCTTCATCCCAGGCATGCAGGACTGGTTCAATATATGGAAATCCATCAATGTAATCCACCATATAAACAAACTGAAGGAGAAAAACCACAAAATAATCTCCTTAAATGCCAAAAAAGCACTTGACAAAATTCAACACCCATTTATATTTAAAGTTTTGGAGAGATCAAGGATACAAGGCACATAACTAAACATAATAAAGATAATATACAGCAAGCCTATATCCAACATCAAACTAAACAGAGAGAAACTTAAATCAATCTCACTGAAACCAGGGACAAGGCAAGGCTGCCCATTCTCTCCATATCTCTTTAACATAGTACTTGCAATCCTAGCAAGAGCAATAAGACAACTAAAAGAGATCAAGGGGATACAAATTGGAAAAGAAGAAGTCAAAATATCACTATTTGCAGATGATATGATAGTATTCATGAATAACCCCAAAAATTCAACAAGAAAACTCCTTCAACTCATAAAACACCTTCAGCAAAATGGCTGGATACAAAGTTAACTCAAAAAAAAAATCAGTAGCCTTCCTCTATACTAAAGACAAAGGGCTGAGAAAGAAATGAGGGAAACTATACTCTTCATAATAGCCACTAATAAAATGAAGTGCCTTGGTGTGACTCTAACCAAGCAAGTGAAAGACCTGTTTGAAAAAAACTTCAAGTCTCTGAAGAAAGATATTGAAGAAGATATTAGAACATGGAAAGATCTCCCATGCTCATGTATCAGTAGGATTAACATAGTGAAAATGGCCATCATGCCAAAAGCAATATAGAGATTGAATGCAGTTCGCATCAAAATACCAACACAATTCTTTACAGACCTTGAAAGAAAACTTCTCAACCTCACATGGAAAAACAAAAAACTTAGAATTGCAAAAACGATCCTGTACAACAAATCATCTGGCAGTATCTCCATTGCAGATCTCAAGCTGTATTACAGAGCAATAGTAATAAAAATTTCAGGGCACTGGCATAGAAACAGAAATGTGGATCAATGGAATCGAATAGAAGGCCCAGAAATAAACCCACACACCTATGAATACTTGATTTTTGACAAAGAATACCAAAGCATATAATGGGAAAAGGATAGCATCTTCAACAAATGGTGCTAATCTAACTGGATGTCTACATGTAGAAAAATGAAAATAGATCCATATTTATCACCCTGCACAAAACTAAAGTCCAAGTGAATCAAAGACCTCAACATAAAACCAGAAACACTAAACCTGTTAGAAGAAAAAATGGGGAAGAGCCTAGAACTCATTGACACAGGAGACAACTTCCTGAACAGAACACCAACAGCACAGGCCCTAAGATCAACAATGAATAAATTGGACCTCATGAAATTGAAAAGCTTCTGTAAAGCAAAAGACACTGTTATCAAAACAAAACGACAGCCTGCAGACTGGGAAAGGAGCTTCACCAACCTATATCTGACAGAGGACTAATATCCAGAATATATAAAGAACTAAAGAAGTAAGACAGCAACAAATCAGGCAATCCAATTAAAAAATGGGGAACAGAGCTAAACAGAGAATTCTCTGTAGAGGAACATCGAATGGCAGAGAAACACTTAAACAACTGCTCAACATCTTTAGTCATCAGGGAAACATTTTTTTTAATTTTTTAACTTTCATTAATTACACTTTATTCACTTTGTAGCCCCTCTTAAACCCCTCCCTCCTCCCATCCTAATCTCACCTTTCCTCTTCCTTTTTCATGGATGCCTCTCCCCAAGTCCACTGATAGGGAAGGTCCCCCTCTCCTTCCTTCTAATCTTAGTCTTCAGATCTCATTAGGAGTGGCTGCACTGTCATCTTCTGTGGCCTGGTAAGGCTGCTCCCCGCTCAGGGGGAGGTGATCAAAGAGCAGGCCAATCAGATTATGTCAGAGGCAGTCCCTCTTCCCATTACTATGGAACCCACTTGGACACTGAACTGCCATGGGCTACATCTGTGCAGGAGTTGTAGGTTATCTCCATGCATGGTACTTGGTTAGAATATGAGTCTCTGGAAAGACCTCTGTGTTCAAATTTTCTGGTTCTGTTGCTCTCCTTGTGGGGTTCCTGTCCTCTCCAGATCTTACTATTTCCTTCTTCTTTCATAAGATTCCATGCACTCTGCCCAAGAGTTGGCCATAAGTCTCAGCATCTGCTTTGATAGTCTGCAGGGCAGAGCCTTTCAGAGGGCCTCTGAAAGGC